>NC_133473.1:2982740-3066184 GCF_025370935.1 Choristoneura fumiferana | reverse complement strand
AATATTTACCTTCGTTGTCTTCGTTTGCCCCGGCATGTTTTCCGCAGCATCCAGACTCAGGTTTGGGAAGCAGCCCACTCAAAGCAGAGCACTTGCCAGTCGCGAAGCCGATTTGGTTGCCACTGAATCGATCCCAATTCATATTGTGGGTAGATCTCGAGAGACCAACTTCCAAAACTGCGGATAGCACGACGGCTACCAAAATAGTCGTTAATTGGACATTATAACAGAAATTAAAGGTATAAGTCCCAAGACTAGTCCTGACCTCCCCTAGAGGAGTTCTAAACGAACTGTGCCGATTGGTTTCAAACTAGGTTTATATACGGCTATTAGTGTGCATCATAAGGAAGTTTCGCTTATTATGTCAGTCATTATTAACCAGCTAAAGAGACATATTTACTAACCAAGAAAACAAGTCGTGTAAAAATTAGGTCAAGTGTCACGGCATTTTTACTTTGTTGTTATTTCTGACGATGACCAGATAAAAACTGTGGCTAGAGAACCTGGCCACGTAGCTTGCGATCTTGGTTTTGATCCTCGATTGGATAATATTATGTTATGTAAATATCAAAAAAAAGAAACTAAAGTTATACTGAATCCATAAAAACATAACCATCAATATTTACTCTGTCGATTTAAGTTTTGATCTGTTGAGACGATCTGGTGAAGTTGGTGCTTCAGCAGGAGTCAACCTACCTACCTGGACCTAGTCATTTACTTTACCTGACTGGTGACAATAGATCTCTATTTTAAGAACCCACACTCCACGTTAGTTGAGCAGTAACTTGGCCCAGGCACTACAGTGCACTCACTGGGTTATTTTATGATATTGTGACTATTATATTTTATTTGTTTTGTTTCCTCTATAAGTATAGTTTCAATCCAGTCTGAATTACCATAAACATAGTCCAAAAAAAAAACAAGTGCGTAAATTAAACTAACAAAGTTCTTTTTCGTATTAGAATATTAGAATTAGCGCAGTCATTTTATGAAATGAACAAATATTGAAGACCTTTATTGAAAGCCTGTTTTTATTATACTAATTTTTCTTTTTCTTCTACGAAGCTACCTACACTCTTGACAGAGTGGTCGTTGTATGAGGTTCAGTAGTGAACCGTTAAGACGGGTGACACTCTTTCCCGGCCCGAATAATACCGACATGGAAATCCCGACCCTGTTTTTCGTGTACACGCCCATAAAAGCTCATGTCAGTTTCTTTGCGCGCGTACACGAAAAACAAGGTCGGTATAATCCGGGCTGGGAAAGAGTGTCAACCGGTATGACGACTTTCTTGGGAATATAGAACGAGTGGTGTTCCCTTGCCTTCCACACGGCAGGGGGAGTCCGGAGTTTGTGGTTGGCGATATAGAGCTGCTCACTGCTCACTCTCACATCAGGTCCGTTACTCGCCTTTTACGACACCCACGGGAAATTTGGGCTGTCCTATTCCAAAAGTGGCCCACTAATATTATAAATGCGAAAGTGTGTAAGCCTGTTTCAATAAAATCTCTCACTTCTTTCTCGGTATTTCTTTCATTTTATTTCAGGACTGACCATTGAACTTGTTACCTTCGCACTTGGCACCCATTTCGATCTCACTTCTTTTGTCGTTAAAATCAAAAATCAAGGCATATAATATCTTAATATTGAACTTAGCTCTCATTTCACATTTATGTTTTGATGGGAAATCATTACTTTTTGTACAGAAATAATTTAATTTAATAATTACAATAAAATGATAAAAATTTACTACTTTCTGATTTATTCCTTATTTCCTTTATATTCACCCAAGTACCTATTTGGATGCCAAATTTGAACTTTCTAGGTCAACTGAAACTGGGTTAGAATTTTGATCTATGGGTGAGTGAGTGATAAAAATGTTTATTTTTGGATCATCATCCCAGCCTTTATACGTCCCACTGCTGGGCACAGGCCTCCTCTCAGAACAAGAGGGCTTGGGCCATAGTTCCCACGCGGGCCCAGTGCGGATTGGGAACTTGGGAACTATTTTTGGATGTTAATATCTAAATAACCGTTTGAGGGGTGTTTATGCAATTTGGAGCACATATGTATCTCATTTTAAACAAAAAAGTAATACCGACGTCAAAAGAAGAAAAATATTTTGAAGGTGTTTGTAGTCGGTTCCATTTTTTGTTATTTTTTTATTTCTTTGGAGTCAGTTTTACTTTTTTGTTATGTATCATTACATATACGTATATTGTATGCCTACGTCTTTCCTCATCTTTTTAATGGGCTTATTATTGTCCTATTGTTTCCGGTCTTTGTATTTTCCATAATTTATTATGGTATATCCCTAAGGAAGTACTGGTAGTAGATACTGTGGGGACTGTAACTTGGTAAGAGCTTATATAGGTACTGGGGATCTACGCGCGTGACTTTAAACTGATATGAAATAAACAAGGTTATTGTTCCGCTGATTCAGATTTATTGTAGAACTTGGTAGAACTTATAAATACATTTACATAGATAGTTCCGGCCGCTCAGGCTGTCGGGAGCAATCTGCGCAATGTATACCGCTGCGCAATGTATACCGCTGTCAATCGTTTTTAAAGTTAAATTCTAGAAACATACAATGTAAAAATCCTACCCTTATACATAACAAAGTCAATCTAACCTGCCAGGTGGTCAGTTTTACCACCTGCCAGCGGTATACAGCCTAGTTCCTACAATACAGGTGTGGTTTGCAGGTGGTAGGACCTTCTGCAAGGTCCGCCCGGATTGCTACCACCATCTTGCTCGCTAATCCTGCCGTGAAACAGCAGTGCTTGCACTGTTGTGTTTTGGCGTGGAGAGTAAGACAGCCGGTGAAATTACTGACACTTGAGGTATCCCATCTTAGGCCTCTAGGTTGGCAACGCATCTGCAATCCCCCTGGTGTTGCAGGTGTCTATGGGCGGTGGTGATCTCTTATCATCAGGAGACCCACTTGCTCGTTTGCCATCCAGTTGAATAAAAAAAAAAAATACCTAGTCCTATTGATTGATGATTGATGTTCATTGTCAAGGGAAAATGTTGACCTTACGTAGATGGCAATTTTTTTTTATTATCTTAATGATACCTTCACATTGAATCTACAATTTTTTAATATATAAAAATCCCTAGCACTTCAATTAATTTTGCTGTCGTTTTACGAACCTAAAGGTCATGAGAAACACCAGAATTATTACGCGATGTAAAGGAAACTCTCTGACCGGCACTCTCTGTATATTATTGTACCGCATGTACCACGGGGACAGCTCAGGATGAATTGTTCGAATTGGTTACCTGCAGATAGGTTTCACTACCGTACTCCGCGCAGCCGTCATTGATTTAATCCTCACCACCTTAATGGTTGGCAATCTAGCACCGTCGCTTTAATCTAAACCTTTTCCCACACATAACAAAAATATGGAACCAGCTTCCTGGGACAGCATTCCCGACGCGGTACAACTTAGGGATCTTTTAAAATCGAGCCTATCATTCTCTCAAAGGGCTAGCAACGCACTTGTGATACCCCTCGTGTTGGGTGGTGGTGATTGCTTTCCATGAGGTGACCCGCATGCTCGTTTTTCCCCCTCTTATATAAAAATACTGGTCAAGAGCGTGTCGGGCACGCCTAAGATAGGGTTCCGTAGCCGTTACGAAAAAATCAAGTACCTAGGTAAATCCTGATACAACAAATAAGGAACAGTGTTATAATCTTAAGAATCAATTACACTGATGCTCAAAATACTCTCAAAAAACGCATCGTAAACGCATTGACGTACAATTCATGCGTCACGTTTTTAAAGCTATTCAAAAACGCTGACGCACCGTATATTTCCAAACAAGTGCTTGAATACGTGTTTTATTCGTCGTCGTCGTGTTCCTATTGCCCTTTAGTGGGAAAATATGGGAATTCCAACATCCTGCTTCACGCTATCGAAGCTTTCCTACTCGGACGCTTTAATACAAATTCCAATGCTGTTTGTTCGGAATTCGGTCTTCAGGCCATCTGCCTGGAGAGATATCTCTCTATTGTTACAAGCATTTTATGTATATAACTTGCAAATCTTGCAAGTTGAATTTGACCCACTTTCAGTAATCGGATTGACTTGAAATTTGGCACACTTATGTAAACCTGGTGACATTGCTATAATTTGGCAGTGACATCATGATAGTCCAGGCAGGATCGTCTCTGCAGGACGGAAGTCCTCAACGGTTTATGGCATCGACGTGGAATTTGGTACGGAAATATAGTTTGGATGACAATGCACGTACAGTTAACAAAAAGTACAGTCCGTAAAAATGCTTGTATTAAAAATGAAATTTTTAACAAAACACTTATAGTCTCTCCCCACATACCTACGCATTGATTTACGATGACCACGTTTTGTGGGCAGCGGTGCGAATTTGCGTTAAAAACGTGACGCATGAGACATGTTACTGCGTTAACAGTGCGTCAGCATATTTAAACAGCCGTGTGGTTAAGCCTTTAATTTGCAATAGACGTCATTTTCAGAGACGTGCAGATATCCTTTTCTGTATTGGTACAAGTGGATCCTCAAGTGTCGAGAGAAAAAATAACTAAATGCGAGTAGCACTTGTATACCGAGCGTTCTGTACAAATTTAAAAGTCAGTTAAAACATAAATTTAATTTCTTGGTTATTTTATGATAAACTAGTCCCTACCCGCGATTCCTTCGCGTAGAATTCTGTTATCGCTATCTCGCGGGAACTATGCAATTTTCCGGGATACAAACTATCCTATGTTCTTCCCCGGGACTCAAACTATCTGTGTAAATCGGTTCAGCGGTTTAGATGTGATAAAATAACAAACAAACAAACAGACTTACAAACTTACGCATTTATAATATTAGTGGGATGGGATAGAGGGATATAATATTTCTTACAGATATTCTGTATTTTTTATTATTACTATTAGAAGAAGGAAAACGAGCATGCCTATCATCTGAGGGGAAAAAGATCACCACCGTCCATGAATACCTACAATTCAAGGAGAGTCATTGATCATCAGATTGATCAGCGGTCAGAGGGTCACCGATGGTGCTGGCTGTACCACTACCATTAGTTTACAGTGGCCGTACTCGATAGCGACGGCGTAAATTATTTGTAGAGGCGCTGTACAATTCTCCATACAAATAATTTACGCCGTCGCTATCAAGTACGGTCACTGTAAACTCATGGTAGTGGTACTGAAAATCAGCGCAGCGGCGTTTTTACCCGACTGCCTGAAGAAGGGTTATGTTTTTCGAGCGTATGTATGTATGTATGTGGGTATGTATGTCTATTTCTTTGGTCCTCGCTGCAGCCTGAACGGCTGGACGGATTGTAACATATGAGGTATAATTGGATTCGTCATAACTGTCGGAGTGACATGGGGTATATAATATTTCAATATATTATGGCGTCTGCGAAAAAAAAAATGGCAAGGGAATTTAAAAAAAAATTGTATAGTAATAATATGGGATTCAAATGAAAGCTAATAATTAGTCCATTCAAAACATATACGGGTTGTAATACTTTTATTGTACTATTTTCACAAAAATATCAAAAAAATATAAAAAAAAACATTAAATTTAAAAAATCAAAAAACCCAACTGCCTTAAAAACTAAAAGGAAGAAAATAAGTCTAATGGTCTAGAACTCTGTCAAGAAGCTCATTTAAGGTTCAACAGTCGGGACCCATTCAAATCGTAACCAGCTCAAAAAATCTTGGTAATGGGTCCCGACTGTTGAACCTTAAATTAGCTTCTTGACAAAGTTCTAGACCACTAGACTTATTTAGACTTATTTTCTTCCTTTTAGTTTTTAAGGCAGTCGGGTTTTTTGATTTTTTAAATTTAATGTTTTTTATTTTATACTTTTTTTTAACGTCTCAGCATTCAGTAGCGGCGTTAGGGTAGGGCGCGGTGGGGCGACCGCCCAGGGCGCCGGACTCAAAGGGGCGCCTGAAGCCTGTACCTTCTGGGAAATTCCGAGACTTTTGGGGCGCCGTGGAAATCTCGCCCAGGGCGCTGGAAGTGCTAAAACCGGCACTGTCAGCATTATGCTGACAGTGCCGGTGCTTTTAGCCGTGCTTTATGTGTCTTTGCAGATGTAAGACACATAGTCTTTTTACTATATACACTATCGTACTTAATAATATTGTTGTGTCTTATTGTGCTGTGAATAAATGTATTTCTTTGTTTGATCTGTGGCCGGCCATTAAAGAAAAAGAAAGTTAAAAAATATATAATGATAGTTTATTAATGAATCATCATCATCATCCCAGCCTATATACGTCCCACTGCTGGGCACAGGCCTCCTCTCAGAACAAGAGGGCTTGGGTCATAGTTCCCACGCGGGCCCAGTGCGGATTGGGAACTTCACACGCACCATTGAATCGCTTCGCAGGTTTGTGCAGGTTTCCTCACGATGTTTTCCTTCACCGCAAAGCTCGTGGTAAATTTCAAATGTTATTCCGCACATGAATTTCGAAAAACTCAGAGGTGCGAGCCGGGGTTTGAACCCACGACCCTCTGCTTGAGAGGCGACAAGTCAAACCACTAGGCCACCACGGCTAATGAATAATAAGAAGATATTTGCCTAGATATTTCTAGCCAGTGGGCTACGAATGGGAGTAATGTAACGTAAAGGGGTTTATTTAATAATCACCTACAGCTGTAAAAGATGTACCTAATAAAATTATGACGCTAAGTGACTGATTTTTATTTTATTTTTAATATTCCTTAATTAGTAATACATGGAGTTACTCACTCCTTGACGTACAAATGACTGTTCAAATGTAAATTTATATTTGTATTTATCATTCCAAGTGGTTGGTTATACAGCTTGTTTTTTATCCGGCGCCTTTAAGCAAAGCCTTTGTAAGCCTCTTGAACTATAATTGTATCTTAGATCATACTAATTATAATTGATTTTCATCGATAAAAGTTAATCAGTGATATATGATTAGTCAGTGTTAGCATCCTTATTAATTACATAGCTAACTGTTACCCGCGACTGTCTGCGTAGAATTCGGTTATCGCTATCCCGGGCGAACTGTACAATTTTCCGGGATAAAAACTGTTCTATCTCCTTCCCCGGGACTCAAACTATCTGTATATCAAATTTCATCTTAATCGGTTAAGCGGTTGTAACGTGATGAAGTAACAAACAAACACACAAACAAATAAACTGACTTACAAACTTTCGCATTTATAATATTATAATGTGATTTAATGTTTTGTTTTTAAGATACCTAATTCTAACAAATACTGGTAGCCCTTTTATTTTCGCTAGGCCCGTCCTTTTATCTATGTATGTTTGTCCACCCATTCGTGGTTTAGCTTAGAGGCTTTTATTACCAGACAGCTGTAATTTAGCATGGGCATGTTTTTATTAACCATGCGGAAAAAAGAAGTTAAATAAAATTTTGTCAAGTTTTTGTCAAACTCGTCAAGTCAATGCTTTATTTACATTATTTAGTAAATGTATTTTTTAGATTAAATTCCCCTACGACATAAAGTGGGGGAGATCTTTTTTTTCTCGTCAATCTCATTGTGCAGGATATCGTTGGTTTTACAAGCTTTTATTTAGTTTTACCTGTCCCGTTGTCTGTCTGTCTGTCTGTAGTCAGATCTTGCAAGTTAAATTTGTCATACTTGTGTAAATTGCGTGATAAAACAATAATCTGGTGGTGACATCGTGGTGGCCCGGCCAAGATCGTCTCCGCAGGATGGAACTCTTCAAAGATTAATGGCATCGACTTAAAATTTGATATGCAAATGTAGTTTTGTGGCAATGCAAGTAAAGGCGACAAAAAGTGCAGTCAGAAAAAAAATTTTAAATGAAATTTTCACTAAAACTTATTTAAAAGCATCATACGTTTACCACCTTTTAATTTAGAGGTCCGTTTTTCGGAATACTGGGTAATCAATAAAGTACACATTTTTGTTAGAGTAGAGTACCTATATAGTCTGGGTCTGGTCATAGTATCTACAATTCACTAAAAATAAAAAAAATCGTATGACCAGTTGGAAGGGTTTTTTAGGGTTCCGGAGCCAAAATGGCAAAAATGGAACCCTTATAGTTTCGCCATGTCTGTCCGTCTGTCTGTCCATCCGACGCTTTGCTCAGGGAGTATAGTTACTAGAAAGCTGTAATTTAGCACGGATATATATGTAAACTGTATCCATCCAATTAAGACCCGCTGTGCGTTTTATTTCGTCCTCCCATCTATTTCGGGGTCTCCCTTTCTTTCTTTTGCCTATTGGCCCTTTCCACGCTGTCACACATTTTGTCCATCGCTGGTCTTGGAGACACGCTACATGTCCAGCCCACTTCCATTTTAGTGTAAGAGCTTGTGTCAGACCATCTGTTGCTTTTGTGATGTTGCGTATTTTTATATGTCGTATTTTTTGTATTTTTTTACTAAACTATGCCGACAAAATGGTACAATAAAAAACATTTTTTAGGGTATCTCATAGACGTAAAGTAAAGTAAAGTGGTAATTTTAGTGGAAAAATTTGGGAAAATTCAGAATGGTACTAAGTATAACAAACTTTCAAGGAAAACTATAACGGCTAAGTTTGCTTGAGAATTATTAGTAGTTTTACTCTTAAATAGCAGCCTAAGGTATAAAATATACCTAAACTTGGAAGATTCCGTATAAAATACGAAATCCTTAGAGAAATATTACTTAATTTTTTTAAATGGCTACGGAACCCTATTTTGGGCGTGTCCGACATGCTCTTGGCCGGTTTTTTCTTAGCGTAAAACACAAGCATGTACGGCGTTATATTGTTGTCAGCTTTCTAGGCACCTTACGGCCTGCAAGTGAAGTGAAATAACTTTTAAAATTTTATGTATATTTCGTTTTTAGAGTTACAATTAGTTTTAGTCACTTTTCTAATTATTTCTTTTGACTTTTTTGTGACGTAGGCACACCCTGTTTTTAAACATACTTTTTTTGTTTAAAACGTTTCGAACTATCCTGTAAATATCTGATTCATTAAAAGAAGACAATGTGATTCACAAAACCACTACTGTAGAATCCTTGCTATATATTTTCAATCTAGAATACATCGTTTCAGTTTGCTTATAACTGTACTTGTCTGAGGATAGGGTTAGTCCGTAAAACTTAAAATAATTCTCATTTTGTTTTAAAATGACCAAGTTTACTTTTTGTTTAATAGCCATAGTGCTAGGTGCAGTATTCAAAGTGAGCCTTGCGGGATCCATTGCCCTCCAAAGCAATCAAGTTAACTTACTAAAGGACAAGTGCTCTGCTTTTAGCGGACTACTTCCAGATCCTAAATCAGGATGTTGCGGAAGACACACTGAACAAGAGAATGACAAGGAAGGTAAAAATCCAGGTCTTTGAATATTCAATACCAAATAAATAGCTTCTCCAACTATGCAAAAATAATTGCATGTCTCCAGAAGTGACTGCTTATTTTCTAAGGACGTAATCAATAAAACTCTCAACCCTAAGTACTTATCTCATTCAAAAGTCTTAGTAATATTTGATTCTTACTTTACAGATGCTGTAGAAAACAATATATATAACGAAAATAGTCTGGATGATGCAGACTCTGAGCTTGGTGGTGGCATTACAAATGATGTTGAGAATAAAAAGAGCAATCGTGATGGTGTGAAATGTATTGACATAGGTGGCGTTATTAATAATGTCGTCAATAACGTGCTTGATAACATAAAGGATCGAGTCACAACGTGGATATCGAAATTTTCAGATAGAAAGGCCGAAGTAAGTGCAGCCAGTTTCTGTGTGTTTGAAATTATTTAAAACTAGCTGTTGCCAGTGACTTTGTATGTGAAAAATTCATTCATCATTATCTCGCGGGAACTTTGCCATTTCTTTGCTAAAAACATGGTTTGAGACCCTAAGGAGGATCTTTTTAGGATCCAAAACTATTTTTAACCAAATTTCATTACAATCAATCCAGCAGTTTATGCGTTAAGAGATAGCAGAGACAGATAAGAGTTACAATTATTGCTTTCAGGAGATCATGTCTCTAAACGATGAAGAAAATACTTTTAATACAAAAACAGACGACTATAACCCGAATCTACCCGGAATGAGCTCTACTGGTGGTATCGGATTTATTCCAGGTATTGTTAGTTCCTACTAAATGGACAGTTCGTTGTTTCAAAGATTAGTTAAACAATTACAATTGATTAATGCATTCTGACATTCCATATTCTTCTCTTAGCAGATATTAATAAGATACCAGTTGTATCAGACCCTGAGTGGTTTTTAATTTCACGTAATTAGACATCAAAGTTGTAGTATATATTTTTTTAAACATGAAACTAAACTGAAAGTATTGACAGAAGGCAACCAAGCTGGTCTTCGTCAGTACCCATGGCTCGTGCGTTTTACCATTGCTAATGGTGATGACACGGTGTCGACGTGTGGAGGTTCGTTGATCAGCCCACGCTTTGTCCTTACCGCAGCCGATTGTCTTAACAAGGCCTACAAGTCATTGGATGAGTGAGTATTAAAAAAAACATTAAGTTCATTCAGTACTGTAAAAAACGAGCAAAAGTTAGTATCAAAATGCAGTAATAAGGTTCTAATGTTTGACATGAAAATGCCTAATAGATGCTCCCCGGCTGAGAAAATAAAAGATAACTACTGGGAATTTTGGGACTGAAAATTTGCCACACATGGGTTATTTGGGGAAACAAGCGATACCCTACACTACAGCCTTGGCCAAAAGTTTATAAATTAGCACCCTATAAAAATATAAAATATATTATGTGTATCCAAATTGTATATTAACTAACATTTACTATAGCATGCTGATTTGCAATAATGCAAAATGGTTTGCAATAAAAAATGTTTTTTTTTTAAATCGGTTCTGGTTCGCTTACATTGAAAAATAATTGTTTTTGCTTCGTGCAAGATTTTTTTAATAGGTATCGTCCTTTTAATATGCCCAAAAAAAGTCTATAGGCCTCATCTTTAGGGGTACACGTTTCTCCAACTTTGCAGATAACGAGCAAAACCTTTTCGCCCAGATTTTTTCTTATATATAACAAAGCTTGTCCATTAGTCTATTAGAACTAGCTGCAGCTAGCTGCTTACAGAATCCTGATATAATATTAGTTTTTTTTCCATATAAGCATCTTACTGAATACCATAACATTTTATACCTACATCAATTTTTAATAACAAATCAGGCTTCTTTCATTTACTTAAGACGGCAATAAATAGGGTTAACTTTCTTTCATAGAACTAAATTTAATAATAGCAATATTATTTACAGCATTAACATCTACTTCGCTGAGTACAACATTAACACCATCTCTGATTGTGTTGGAGGCACTTGCATAGAAACGGTGATGATGCACCCCGACAAGATTATCGTCCACGAAGACTTTGGCTATAAACTAGATGGATTGTTCAACGACATTGCCTTAATGCGGCTAAGAGAATCAACTCCTTATACAGGTAAGTTATGTTACAAAATAAATAATGAGCACTATAAATGAAACACACAGAGAGAGACGAAAATTATGGACAGACAGAAGACGTAGTAGTTAGAATTAAAAAAAAAACTAAAGCATTTTATACCGGGTGTGGCCTGTAATACGAGAAAAAAATTAAAACATAGATCGTCCTCGTCAAACTGAACAACATTTAGTTCAGCGACTTTACCCACACCCGGTATAATATTTTTCGTACTGAAATGTCATTATTAGACACTCATGTCTCTCTTTAAGTATTCATGAAACCTGTGAGTGCGGACGGTTGTATTTGCGTCTGTATTGTATATTTTTTATTATACTTATCTATGGGAACTGGCCAACTAAACCTTTTGAAATAAATCAAAAATAAAAAGTTGAATTATTCGCGTAAGACCCTTAATAATTAAATAAAGCAATAGTGCGGCATCCATCTTTATCATCTTGGCTTATATGCTGCAGCGCACAAACTTCCTCTTGAAAGGAGAGAACCAGTCGTAGTTCCCTCGAGGGTCCAGTATGATTGAGAACTTAAGACACCACCGAATTTGTTCGCCGGTGTGCGCAGTTATTCCACTCTTACAATATATTCCTTTATCGCTAATGGTAGTTTTCAAATGTGATTTCGCAACTACCCGCAAAAACTCCAAGATGCATTCCGAGTTTTAGCCCAGGATCTTCTTCTAGAAAGGCCAACAACTAAGCTACCTAAGTGTGACAATTACTAATCAATTTTCTTTACAGATTACATTCGTCCAATTTGCTTACCGCCTTTCAACATCGACGTCTCTAAGAATGAAGGAACTCCTCTAGAAATTGCCGGATGGGGCAATACTAAACACGGAGCATTGCCTGTCAAGCAGGCTGCTCAAGTACAACTGGTAACACAGAGTCAATGCAAAAAGTACTACAGTATGTTGACCCCTGGACAAATCTGTGCGGTCGGTCGTACTGGACAAGACACTTGCCGCGGTGACTCCGGCGGTCCCCTCATGATGGAGAAAGATGGAAGTTTCTACCTTGTTGGCATCATAAGCGGGAAGGAGACATTCTCGTCATGTGGATCGTCGAAGCCTGGATTTTACACTAATGTATTTGCGTATACTAAGTGGATTCAGGATAACATGAATATTTAAGTTGATTGATTTTGGGATACCAATTTTTTTTCTTCTATAGTTTTTCGATTTTTGTCCGATTCTTGTTGAAATATTTTAGTGACAATAAAAAATGTAACTCGAGTAGCGTATTTTATTAATAAATAATAACCTCTTCTCGTGTGTAGGTATTTTTTCACTTCTCATGCTCTTAATATAATTCTTAAAATTTCTAGAATTATTCTTCTTCTATACTCGTAGATCTTCTTGTACTCGTATACCTCGACCGCAATGCGCGTCCGCGACTGAGTCGCGCGACCTACTGCTTAGTATGAATTTATATAGAGCACTGAACAAACTGGGTCGCGC
Source organism: Choristoneura fumiferana (assembly GCF_025370935.1). Classification (NCBI taxonomy): domain Eukaryota; kingdom Metazoa; phylum Arthropoda; class Insecta; order Lepidoptera; family Tortricidae; genus Choristoneura; species Choristoneura fumiferana. The sequence continues at coordinate 3,053,246 of NC_133473.1, read as the reverse complement.
GACTGGGTGGGCATTTCGAAATTCATGTGCTACATTTATTTAAATTGCATACTAAGCAGTAGAATTCGCTGCGAACCCAGTCTTGTTCTGAGACGCAGCAGTGACGTATATAGCGATGATGACTGAACAAACTGGGTCGCGCGACTGGGTGGGCATTTATTTAGTGCTCCATATAAATTCATACTAAGCAGTAGGTCGCGCGACCCAGTCGCGGACGCGCGTCGCGGTCGCACGTCGCGGTCGCTAAGAACGGAATGCTACCTTAAGGAGCATCACACCCAGTTGGCGCCACTGTAGACAAAGTTCCTGCCTGAAGTATTTTGGTTAGTTTGTTATTACGGGCGTGAAAACAAAATTTACATTTAAATGATATTTAATACCTTAAAACCGTACCATAAACATGTCGAGCATGCCACAGCGTTGCGTATATAGTCCCATTTTGTGCGGAAAAAAGGGAGGACAAAGGTTTCCGAAAGAAAAAACTGTCTCAGAACACAGACATTAAATGCCCCTTAACGCATATTTGCCCAAATTACAATATAGTAGTATTGCAAAATATTCACAAAGTTATTCTAATTATAAATAAATCCGCGTAGCTCACCCAAAAACAGTGACATTTAACATTTCGGTGACCTCTCGCTACACTAGCGCCCCTAGCGGCGACTTCATACGCGATAGCCCTCATTAAGTCAAGTGGTTACCAAATGCGAAGCGAGTCGAGAACGCGGAATAGGAGCTCCGCGACACAAAGATCCATTGACTTTTTCTCACAGTCATTTACTCGATTTTAGAGTTCCGTACCCAAAGGGTGCCAACATGACCCTATTACAGAGACTCGGCTGTCTGAATGTTTGTTTGTCTGTCTGTCTGTCTGACTGTCCGTCCGCCTGTCACAGGACTCTATCTCTTAAGCCGTAAAAGTGAGACACTTGAAATTTTTACAGATTATGTATTACTGTAGCCGCTATAACAACAAATACTAAAAATAAAATAAAGTTACAAATTAAAGGGCGTCGTCATACAAGAAACGTGTTTTTTTCCACGTTTTTTGGTTGCTAGGCTTTATTAGCCGTTGCTAAAGCGACCGAGTCGCGTAGCAACGGCTAGCTATGTCGTTTGAATATTTACCTTTAAGTTTGCGATTTTAATGATGTTTTATAAAAGCTTCGATAGTATAATTATAATGGCTGTCTGATTGTGTCGTTTATTCTTTTTTGTGCAAAATTAATTAATAAAGCAATTCATGAACCACAAACCTCAATGAAGCCAACTTTGATAAAGCGCTCTCCAAATCCACACCGTATTAATCACTATCTTTACCTATTGTTTTTTACACTAAAAAAAACATACTAAGTATTTAACACTATTTACAAGGTTTATAATACAGTTTAAATTTTATTCACACTACTCGAGCTTATTATTATTTAATTACACAGTACACGAAGTCCGCCGAATTTCCCGCAAATTCACCGCGCTGACTGTCATTTTTTTGAGCCACGCGCGGTACGGCGCGGGCAATGGTTTCAAAAGCAAACAGCCAGAACCAAAGAGGATGAGAATTCAAATTGTTTTTTATTCGAAATACTTACACAAGTGCTTACATTTCGGCGATATGTTTAAAAGCTTTTCTTTAGCTTGCCCTGTTTGTTTATTTATTTATTTATTGTTTGTTTGTGTCAAATCTTGGAAGCTAAATTTGACCCACTTCCAGTGGTCCGATCGACTTGAAATTTGGCATACTTATGTAAATTTGGTGACAAGACAATAATCTGGTAGTGCCATCTTGGTGGTCCTGCCGGGCGTTTATTCGAGCGCCTCATTTATCTGGTCAAATTTTTTACGAATTGGCTGTAGATTTGGATGTCGTTTTCGATTATTTGTTAAGAGTTCCTTTATTTCTACCAGATAACTAAAAAACTGTATCAAAATATTCGGTCATTGTATCAGAAAAGTGTCCAGACAAATGAGACGGCTGCCAGGATCGTCAACAGGAACTCCTCAATAGTTAATAGTACCGACTTGAAATTTGGTACAAATATGCAGCTAAGATGACAATGCAAGTACCTACAGTCAACAAAAAGTACATTCGCCAAAAATAGCTTGTATTAAAAATGGATTGTTTAACAAAAACTTATTACAAGCATTATATTTATTCGCAGTGTAACGTTTGCTCGGGTGTAATCTTTCAACTCAAATTTGAAGTGAGATATCCACCAACCGATTGAGCTGAAATTTTACACGCATGTATAAATCCAATGACAATGCAAAATTATAACATGGAGTTGATCTGATGATAAAGCTAGCGGGTGACCACAGGAATGCTGATGATAAGTGATGCATTTAGGTATAATATTATTCAATGTTACTATTACACTATTTGTTTATTATGCAATTACTATTTATTTCTATGGTTTATTACACTTTTCTAGAAAACATTTAGTTTGTTTCTAAGTATTTTGTTAATTAGTGTTTCACATATAAAACGTCTTCAAGTCACAGGATTGTATAAAGAAAATCCTTGTTCATATGGCACATTTATTTATTCAATAAGATTGTCCTTAAATATTCAAGATATAATACATATGTCACAATGACTTTATCTTATGATCTATAGGAACGCGAAACTTACAAAAAAACCGTAATTAAATCTAATTTATTTATTATGCGGGTATACAGATGATGATGGTTGGAGCAATGATAAATGAACCGTTTTAACGAAATCAAATAAAAAGAAAATCTAAATAATAGATTTGGTTTTATCAGAACTTGTATGATTATCTCACATTAGAATGTGACAGCTAGGAAAGAAAGTAAAGGAAAGAGAAAGATAAGCTTAAACTAATTTTTGGCAATCAATACTAAGTCACAATTTGCAATCGACAGCACGACCATAAAATTTTCTCTACAAGGAGTAGGTTTACGAGTAAATAATCGTAAGGAACGTAATGGTTTTTTTAAAAGTACCCGTGACCCCGAAGGAGTTCAGATTTGGATTTTGTTTGTAAATTGTGTTTGTTTACTTATTTTGTACAATAAAGAGTTTACATACGTACATATATTGCCAGGTAAGAGGCTAAGATAGAATGTCCCATGAAGCTTGAACGATACTACTCGTATAACCCGTAAATGGAATAGATTTTTTACAAAATTATCACCTTAGGTAACGATTGTTGGCATTATCTAAGACAGGGCACTGATTTCTTATAATTTTACATGTGACGTACCTAATTCTAGTGCAGGTATTCAACTAAACAAGACTTACTGTACATGTCTTTTGATCCAGTTAAGATGATAGAAGACATTATTGAACAATGAAGGCACAGTTGAGCCACATGCCTCGTCGCCCCGCTTGCCACTTACAATTCCCGACAAGAAAAACTTTCCATCAGAATATACCATTAACGGACCACCTGAATCACCATGGCAAATGTCTTCTCCGTTGCCACCAATGCTGCAAAACATGCTGTCATCTTTGTAAGAGTACGCGTCTTTGCATGTATCGTTGGACACGTAGTTCACATTTGCGCAACGCTTCACATTCGACTCCGTTCTGCCGTTGAGGCCCCACCCAGCAATAATTAAAGGTTCCTCACTCTGGTCGGCGACGTCCTCGGTTGCAAGACATATGGGTCTTATGTAATCTATAAAAGAAAGTTAAAATTAGCCATTTTTAGGGTTCCGGAGCCAAAATGGCAAAAACGGAACCCTTATAGTTTCGCCATGTCTGTCTGTCTGTCTGTCTGTCCGTCCGCGGCTTTGCTCAGGGACTATCAATGCTAAAAAGCTGTAATTTTGCACGGATATATATGTAAACTATGCCAACAAAAAAGTACAATTAAAAATTCTTAAAACAATTTTTTTAGGGTACCTCCCATAGACGTAAAGTGGGGGTGATTTTTTTTCTCACATCCAACCCTATAGTGTGGGGTATAGTTGGATAGGTCTTTTAAAACCATTATGGGTTTGCTAAGACGATTTTTCGATTCAGTGATTTTTTTGCGAAATATTTAACTTTACAGTGCAAATTTTCATTAAAATAGGGCGTCCCTCCCCCCTCTAAAATCTAAACCGGTGGGTGGAAAAATTTGAAAAAAAATCACAATGGTAGTAAGTATATCAAACTTACAAGGAAAACTATACTTAACGGCTAAGTGTGCTTGAGAATTATTAGTAGTTTATTAGTAAATAGCAGCCTAATACGAAATCCTTAGCAAAAAAATTTTACTTAATTTTTTCGTAATGGCTACGGAACCCTATTTTGGGCGTGTCCCACACGCTCTTGGCCGGTTTTTATTTTATCGATCGTTCTCTGTCACGTGCTAATTTTGAAACATCCCGTCTTGCACATAAAATTACAAGTCTCTAGCCCCGGCGGTGGAAGATGTTGGTTATCTGTTCGTCAGTCAGTGCAGAGTCCCAAATATTTTTGAAAGGAACAAATTATCGAGCAACTTAAATAAATTGACTGTGTTAATATGCACAGTAGAGAAAGTTATCGGGAGTATAATCTTAATTGAGAAATGAAACTTATACAATGTAGGTAGTGTGGAAGAAAACGGGAATTGGTATACTGGGTAGGGTAGGCTATATACTTTCTATACATCCTAATCTCCTCTCCATCCTAACTAGAATCTCCGAATCTTACCTGAATAATTGATATTTGAACTCAATCTCAACAAAGCTACATCGTTTTGCAGATATTCTTTCTTGAAATCAGGGTGCATGGTGACATGTTCGACTTTCATTTTCTTATTCATAATGCATCCTTGCCTATTGCAATCCTTTGGGTAAGTATCGCTGTCATATTCCGCTAAGATAACTGTAATTCTGAAATTGAAAGAATTTTTTTAGTATTAAATTCAAATGCGAATATTTCAGACTTCTAGTGATATCTAGCGACGTCAAACGAATAATAATCAGTTCAGTTTTAACTATCTATGCTCGCAGTTTTTTAACATAGAATTTCATTATCAATTGTTTAACTATGGTTTACTGAATCGAACTCCAGTAATTTCTTGTAAGTCATGAAAGTGGCGGAGGTTAATTATTGCAAACACGTATCCGTATAATACGTGTCGAAATGTGTGTGTGGGTGCAAAATAGGGTATGTTTAGCATAATGATTAAGAAGAAATGTTTGACGAATTTACTGTAGGTACTTACAACACAAAACTTTTGGCAAAATACAATAAGAAATAACCAACCAGGAGCAAACCGCGCTCGCTTTAGTGACAAGAACTTTAATAGAGAATTTCAATAACCTAACCAACGTTAGAAAACCCCCAACTTTGTCACTTCAAAGTTCAATATCTCAATAACGGCTAAACCGATTTTTATAAAACACGTCTAAGAACCATCGCTAGAAAACCTGATTTCAAATAAAAAAACGCATTCAAATGGGTCCACCCGTTTAAGAGCTACGGTGCCACAGACAGACACACAGACAGACAGACACACATAGCAATCAAACTTATAACTCCCCTCTTTTTGCGTCGGGGGTTAAAAATAAATAAAATATACTTGATTGGTAGGTACATGCTCAGAGGGTCCATTGAGTAACGTTTCTGACACTTACGATCACAATCAAATGACAGTTTTCGCATACAAAAACTGTCATTTTATTGTGATCGCGAGTTTCAGAAACGTTACACAATTGGCCCTCAGGATAGGGAAAAGTGGCGGAGGAAAGGGGAGGCCTATACCTAGCAAAGGGACATATTACGGGCTAAATAAAAAAGTACTTACTGGTTTAGATTTTTAAATGTGCCATACAAGCAGTGTGCGGCGGTGAGAACATAGCGAGAACTAATTATGGTGCCGCCGCAGCTTTTTGGGGTGCCGATACCGGAAACCGTGGTATCTATGGAGAGAAGGACCATCCAGGGGAACTGGTGGAGGTCAGTAGCTTTACCACCTGCAATAAAACAGTTTTGGTTAATACTTCGCTTTAACTGAGACGAACTACATCTAAGAGCCTACGCTAGCTAGCGCGGGCGCACGGCGCGGGCGTACGCTTTCGGGTGCGAATACAGGTAGAATCTTGCGCACGCGATACGAGCAGTCAGCGCTGCTCTTACTATTTTTAACCCCCGAGCAAAAAGAGGGGTGTTGTAAGTTTGACCGCTATTTCAATAGGCGGCCAACCGCTCCTTGCACACCGCGTCAGCTGGCGTAGGCCCTTAGTAATAAGCAAGTCAATTTCGGGTCACTACAAGTGGGTGAAATTAAACCAGCAAAGTGATCTTAAGCTAATGTAGAAACGAAAAAACATTGCGGGTTAAGAAAGCTTGTAAAAATACGGAAAACGGTCTTCATTAACTAATAAATTATTTGTACAAAAACAAGATCTACTTATTTCAAAACACCAAATTTGATATGTGTGGTAAGATATAAATATGTTGTGTAGATGGGTATAATAATATTATTAATTAATTTTCCTTTATAGATGTCCTGTTAAGTTCAGTAAGCCACGGAAGATGCCAATTTAACCAACAAATTTTATGAAATACCGTTTTCACTCATATTAAATATAATGACCCTAACTCACGTCTAAACTCGCTAGCTAAACTCGATTTAAACGTGAGTTATCGGTCATTATTTTAAATAAAAATTTTATTTTATGTTCTGATATCTAGTGTCTTGTTATGTTCAACCATCTTTAATAATATTGAGGTATCTTATTTGATAAATGCTCTGACAAGCAATAACAAAGGATACATACATTTTGTTTGTATTTGTGATCTAAGTAGACTCTTTATTATTGCTCATGAGTATATTTTGTGTTTACCTCTTATCATTTGGCTGGGAAGAATTTCATTATCAGCTGATCGAGTAAATCGGCCTCCAGGGTATTGCGGCCACCATGGCTTGTTGGGATACACAATGGGTCCTGAAATAAATATTTTTTGTTCATGTCAAATTTCATAATTCTATGTTGTTTTGATGAGCATAGACACTGCATTTTTTACGGTTTCAATAAATTATATCCCGAAGCATTGCATCATAATTTTAACTTGGGCCGTCGTGTTCTTGGGCAAAAGGGTCGTAACAGAAGAAGCAAACAAGTTGAAAATGAAGTAATCCTCTTTTTATTTTTAGGCATGGAACCCAAAAATCTTGACATGACACACTGCGAAACAAGCCACATAACTTATAAGAAATTTAGCAAAAGTAACTCTATTATGCAAGTAATTCTACAACGTAAAAGTACTTACTATAATCAGTCAAACCAGGAAATTAAAGACATACTTACTTGTCATTTGTACTCCACAGCAACCTGACTCAGGTGTGGGCAGCCCTTTCATATTCTGGCACTTCCTTTTCATCTCACCACGACCAGGTTTGCTTATCGGATAGTTGTTTCTTCCTTCAGTATTTCCACCTGGGAACCAACTTGGTCTGCCATTGTTATTTACATTGTTTGGCATCCAATCGGGCCTCAGCTGGTCCTGATCGCGCCCATTATCTACCGGGAACACATTAGGTAATCCCCTTAAAATATCGAAATTGAAATGACCAGGGTCTACAAAGTTCGGTACATCTTCTTGATTTGGTAACCCTCCCCCTACATCCAAATCTTCAATAATGCCATTTACTGTATTTCGCCAATTATTATCTTCCACAGATCCCGGTGAATTCGGCAATCCCTCTTTGTGGTCTTCTATCTCCGGATGGGGAACATCAAAGTGTAACTTGCTGTCTGAGTCGTCAAAGATATCAGATCTATCATTGTCTGAATATGATCTATGATAACTCTCAACATGAGTAGCGTCCCTCAGGTATCTATCTTCTTGATAGATTTTTCCATGGACCGCTATAATGCTGAATAGCATAAAAGCTGTAACTTTGATGTTGAGCCCAGACATGATTTCGAAAATCACTTATTGGACGTTGGAGGTAAACTGAATAACAATAGCGAGTGCCTTGCTTAAATACTATTCATTGGTGTTAAGGAAAATAAAATTGGATACCTATATTATAATAAAATTACAAAAGTTCACTATTGTACTTCTATTATAATATTTATCCTGTTACGTAAGTATTTCAAAGTATGACAATATACTAATGTGAAACCGCGTGTGTATTTAAGGCCCTTGCTCTACCGCCGGAATAGATAATGAACATATCGAGTATCAATAAAATAAATATTTACCAATAGATTGATCTCTGGCTGTATACACTGCCACCGAGAACTCTTTCCACAGACTTCATAACACTTTCCCTGAATTTGTCTCTCTTTTGTGACAAAAGCTATCAAAGATTAAAAAACCGGCCAAGAGCGTGTCGTACACGCCCAGGATAGGGTTCCGTAGCCATTACGAGAAAATCAAATAATATTTTTCTAAAGATTTCGTATTGTGTACTAAATCTTCCAAGTTTAGGTATATTTTATACCTTAGGCTGCTATTTACTCTTAAACTACTTATAATTCTCTAGCAATCTTAGCCGCTATAGTTTTCTTTGTAAATTTTGATATATTTACTAACATTCTGAATTTTTTCAATTTTTCCACCCACCGGTTTAGATTTCAGAAATAGTTGTTGAAATGACTTTTTTTTTATTTGGATGAAATTTAGTTTTCCTACTCAGAATCGGGAGCACTTTTGATTGTAATAGGAGAAAATAAAGTGACCTAGGTCTTTCATATAATTTTGTGCTATCCATTACACTACCGCCATAACGTGTATGAAAACGTTAACGTAATGGATTAAAAAATCTAGGGACACTTTTTTCTCTTAGAAATAGAAATAGAAATAAAAATAAACTTTATTGTATAACTGTGTACATAATAGGGTGGTTACAAAAGGTAAAAAGGTCTCAACAGTTTGTCCATTTCGAACGTACAATATAAAATCTTATTATATAATCTTTTTTTATTAATTTCAATGAGCAAAAAATTTTAAGTGTAAACTTGAACTTTATACCCCCTAGTTTTTTTTATTTCAACCGGTAGTTTATTAAAAATACGCATAGCGGCAAAAAAACACTTTTATAAATGAGTTTACTATGAGCTCTAGGAATAACATAATTAAATTTGTACTGAGTGCTCAAATTAATATTTCGAAGAGATATATATACAATCTTATTAGGTACAATCAAAAGTGCTCTTTATTCTGAGTAGGAAAACGAAATTTTATCAAAATCTAAAAAAGTCATTTTAACAACTTTTCCTGAAGCCACCCAAAAAGTCCTTGGATTTAATTTAGGGGGTTGCAACCAAGTTAACCTGTATATTATGACTCTGCTTACGAGCAGGTGTGATGAAAATGAATGATTTAATAGTTCCCATCAAAACTTTGTTTTTCATGACTCCTGGGATAGAGAACTTTACCCTTAATAAGGCCCCATTTATTGGAGCATACTACCACAGAATCAAAAGCAGCTATCGAATACATACCCGACAAAGAATATTTTTAAAGCTAGATTACAATGGAAATTGTGACGTATTTTAAAGTTAATAAGGTTCAGTTTCCAACTTAATGCAAGTGGTCGCTAAATCGCCTCTACCTTATTAAATGTTAAACCGCTTTTTAGTATACACTCTAGTGTTAGCCTAAGGAGCACAATGTACTGTTCCTTAGTCTGGGTAGCACTTGGTCCAACTCCCATAAAAAGTGGTCAATCTCCTTTAACCCGTCGAGCGACTTAGGCAGACACCCGTGTGCCTAACGCCACCTGTCAGCGACTTTCGGTCGCAGGCACTTTATCATCACGGCCTAATACTCGTGTACGTCTCACTGCATAGCACACAGGCCTCCTCTCATTATTATCATCTTCACCATCATCAACCGGAAGACGTCCGCGTCCACTGTTGAGCAACAGCCTCTCCCTAAAAACGTCAAAATTAACGACAACTCGCCACTTGCACCCACCCAGCCCCCAACTCTCATGGGTCTCTTTTCTCGTCTCTTTTTTATATACCGTTTTATTTACTTCCATCCCATTTTAATGGAGAATATGTGTTGGCGACTGGCTGCGGTATGACCTTTTTTATAACTATACTTTTTGTCACTTGTTTTTTTAATATGTTTTTACGTTCATTGTCAGTTGTGATTTGTTTGCCCGATCTGTCGGTTCAATACATAAAATTGTCCTTTAATCTTATTAAATAACCTATAATTTAACCCGTGTTTCCATCAATCATCCCATTAGTTCCCATACAGTCCACCACTAGCTATCAATATGCGTCATATAACGTACCTTTATTTATCTTGCAATGCATATGTAAAAACCTCATATGTAAAATCAGATTCGCCATTATTGTCCAACCTCCGATAAGAGAGGAATGGGAAGAAGAAGAGAGTATATACCTATGTACAGTCACCAGCACCAATATTTGACACAATAAGCGTGCATAAATATCTGATACGACTCTATTTCTAGGGCCGGAAGGACGTGTCAGATATTTTTGCAGGCTCCGCTATGGCAGATATTAATGCTGGTGACTGTACGTACGTACGGGTCAAATCTCGCAAGTTAAATTTGACGCACTTCCAGTGGTTGGTTTGACTTGAAATATAGTATACTTATGTATGTATGTGGTCTAGCCAGGATCGTCTCCGCAGGACGGAACTGTTCAATCGTTAGTGGCATCGACTTGAACTTTTGGTAGGTACAGAAATGTAGTTTTTATGACCGTCCAAATGTATTAAAACGTGATTTTTATCAAAAACTTATTTTACAAATTTATTTCTACATTATGGTTGTACCCTACTTATGGTTATATTTTGTACTTAACCTACTACCAGATCATAGGAAGTATACCTACTGTTTCCATAAATGGTTTCAAACTCGCATGATTGGTAAATCCGCAGGACAGGATAACTGAGGCAGTTACGTTTCTGGACGTAATACCCATTTGTCAACGGTTGTAGGCCTGTATTAATTTCCGTTCAACTTTACAACCTAACCTTTAAGCTACCTACGTATCGACTTCGCGCGGCCGCCGCCTCAGCATTGTTCGACCTCGGCAAACCAGGCCCGAACTACGAAGTGCAAAATTAGAACTTCGTATCTTGCCGTCTCGCTGACGCTTATATTATTTAATAAGAGAGTGAAAGGGACGGTACGATAAGAGCTTGAATTTTCGAATTTCGTAGTAGCCCTCCTGTATTTTTCGAGTTGCCTCGCGCGGTGGCACGGTATCCATATAATGCAGTCATATAAGGAGATTCACTTCGGAATGAGAGATAATAAGCTAGAAACTCGTATACAGCTTCATTTTGGTGTCCTAAATGTTGTCTCAAAAGTCATTTAATCTCGTGTCCGCGTCGTAAGTTATTCAAGGTCAAATGTCAAAAAAGTCAGTTTTTTCTCGATTATCTGGGTTTCTGTAGCTACAGTGATTTAATTTATTTTTTTAATTGTAAAGCATAAAATTTGGAACAAATATTGTGGTAAAAAAAAATCGTAAATCCAACCGTTTTTAACCGTTGCAGAGGCAGACCCAAGAGGAGATGGTGGGACGACCTGAGCGTTTTTCAGCTCGATTGGCAGGTGCATGCCCAGGACAGAGAAGAGTGGCGGAGAAAAGGGGAGGCCTTTGCCCAGCAGTGGAACATAATACAGGCTAGATAAAAAAAAAACCGTTTTTTGACATAGAGGACAGAGAGCCCGCAGCGCTCAGCCACACTGACTGATGCAAGGTCAACCGTCTCAGTGTATAAAACCTTGCATAAAGTTTTAAGTCATTGAAATACAATTAGCAATAAATAATTTATTTGAGTTTTATTTAACTTGCAATGTTCAGGTTTCAAAATTTGCAAGCCAATTTTCAACCACTTCCTGGTCTCCGATTGAGCTTTGGTACACTTATGTATATTTGGTAACATGCAAGATTATGGTACTGTCAAGCTGATCTGATGATGGAACCGGAAAGTGGGCACGGGATCTCAGTAACAAAACGACGTAGCCCCGTCGAGTTTGGGCTCATTTGTTTTGTCTTCATAAGTACTCGGGACCTGGATGATTGAAATCACATCAAATATAATATGTAACAATTAGCAAGGATATGATCATTTACTTTTGGTACCATAAGTAATAGTTACTATTTTTATAAAAACGTTTTTCAATAAAAAAACTCGTCAAGATTGTTTACTCTTTTTCCAATGCTCAAAAAACGAAGTATACTTACATCTCTAGGCTTTTACAAAACCATATCTACGCCTTGCAAATAGAGAAAGTTTGATGAAATAGATGCCATTAATATTCCAAGTTGTCTTTTGTAGTAAACGAGAAAAGTAAGAGTACCTACAAACATTAATTCCAGCAAATGACTTTTCGTAAGTTCGAAATGACGAATGTTTAGAGGGTCCTTACTCGCTAAACAAGAAGGTCAAATTTATGTGTATATTTCGCAACTTAATTCTGTGCGCTTTTTCAGTAATACTTATTGCACATATTTTTTTAGAGTAAAAAAGCATAAAGATTATTTGTTTTTTAACAATGTGATTTATTGAATCGGGCGTTACTTTGCGCAGGTCCATATTAATTAACTAAAAGAATGATTTTGCTTTGCTGCTAGCATGGTGAACGGTTGTTGCTCTGAGGATGAGATTTGGTTGAGTTCGAAACGCGTCAGTGTAGTGTGGTGGTGGTGATGATGGTAGATGGGTTTGTGTGGTTTGTACGTGTTCTTATAGAGAAGAGATAGGAACTGCATGAACACACTTATCTTGCATAAAAGTTGCTATCATAAGGTTGCGGGTGAGCAAAGTAGGTAGGTAATTGTTTCAGTTATTAACCCCCGACGCAAAAAGAGGGGTGTTACAAGTTTGACCGCTATGTGTGTCTGTGTGTCTGTCTGTGGCACCGTAGCTCTTAAACGGGTGGACCGATTTGAATGCGGTTTTTTTTATTTGAAAGCAGGTTTTCCAGCGATGGATCTTAGACATGTTTTATCAAAATCGGTTCAGCCGTTTTTAACAATTTATTTGATTATCGAAATCTATGTTTTTTTTATAAACAAAAAAATAGGTATATTGGGAGCTCGTGTAATATAAAGTTAACATTTTATTATAAATTGTTTTTTTCGTTCGGTATCACGCATTGTCAACCTTTGATTTGTAGAATTTATAAAAAATAGCACCATTTTGTTACCAAATATATTTATATATAAAATGTCAGCCAAAAATAACAATGTAAAATTACAATGTCTTACAGCCTTATTCATAAAAAGTTAGAGCCTCCTTGAAGGCTCCTTGAAGGCCCGATGCTAAAAAACATGATTCATAAACGTCTGTTAGCGCTAATCAGTCGATCAAGGCTCTGCTAAAGTTAGAGGACCGTAGACCCTCCTTTATCTCTCTGCTAAGTCACAAAATGGCCGCCACAAGTTTGAACAGCTGACTTTGACTAGAGCAAAAAACCATAGGTACCGAAGATATTTATAGTGAAGGCAGGGCTAATCAGATTAAAAAAAAAACAGGAAAATTTATTTTCAGGAATTTGTATTTAAAAATCCTCTAAATTAGCAACAATAAATTAACAATAAATATGAAAAAAAAATAAGGATGATTAACATAATTATGGCTTTTTGCACAACATAAACATGCGGATCGGAAATGGCGGGAAAACAAACATCTCGCTTTTTATTTTTTTTCCTGGTAATTTGCTGTCACTGCTGTCAATTTTTTTTTTAATTATCGATTAGGCCATTTTTTGTCTTTGATTTGTCAAGGTGGCCAACATAACGCGTCTAATCCGTCTATCAGCAGCTCAACAACTAGCAGACTGCTAGCAAGCGTTTATGAATCATACTTCTTGACAACCGTCTAACAAGCTTAATCAGTCTGCTAAGTAACAGACCGATCAAACCTCAATTAAGGATTTTTAATGAATAAGGCTGTTAGACTATCGCGGTCATAATTAATTTTATGATTTAAATAATGTATTGAATCAGGCTTTACTTTGTGGAGGTCCACTCAATAAACTAAAAGAACACACAGCTTACAGTGTGGAGGTGGAGGAACTGCATGAACACGCATATTTTATCTTGCATAAACTTAGCTATCACAAGGTCGCGGGTGAGCAAAGAAATTCTTTTAGTTCACTTATGATTTAAATTAAGGTACGCGGAACAAAACACGAATTCAAATCATAAAATGTCAAATCAAATTGATAAATTTACTTAATTACAGATACAAGGTATTTTTTTTTTAGGTAAATTAAGTGTGACTTATATTTGGGCCTTACTCATTATAATTTCCCACGTTCAGTTCCGTCATTACAGTAACCGCCAGTAGGTACATAGGTAGTGCCGTTTGAGGTCAATGCACTCAAATGTTAATATTAATATGGACATGACCGCGAAATTCAGTGGTTACGTGTATAGTCCACATGTCTTCCTATAGCTCTACTTATAATAATTTATTTATAATTTAATTTTAGTTTGTTTACTTTGTTCTGTTTAATTGTTATTGTTATTTGATTGTGTACGTAGGGACTTGTCTGGAATATAAATGTCATTTTTTTTTTCTTCAAAATAAAAAATGCCCGTAGTTTTGGAACAAAACCACAGAATTTAACAATTTTCTAAATTAGAGCAACACAACACTAATTGAGAATTATAAACAACCATATCTTCGTGTTTCTTTAAGACATAAAAAAAACTTTCACAATTCGGTTTGTCGAACGATAAAGATGTATTTAAATGTATTAAAAATTACCTGCCTATTCCCTGTTGTTTTTTATGTAGCCCGTAGTATGTCCCGCTTGCCTCCCCTTTCCTTCGCCACTCTTCCCTATCCTGCCAATCGAGCTGAACTCTCCTCTTAGGTCTGCCTCTGCTCCTTTGGCCATATTCCCTGTTCATCATCATCATTTAGGCCTATTATACGTCCCACTGCAGGGCGCAGGCCTCCTCTCATAACGAGAGGACTTGGGCCGTAGTTCCCACGCGGGCTTAGTGCTGATTGGGAACTTTACACACACAATCAAATTTCTTTACCGGATTTCAATCATCGTAAAGCTCATGGTCATGACAAACGCAGCGTAGGACGTCCACCAACGAGATGACCTGGTTACGGCCGCGGGTTCAAGGTGAATGCAGGCCGCTTCCAACCGAAGCAACTGGACGTCTATTTATAGTACAACGGTGGACGTCTATGGCTGATAATGATGATGATGAGGCCGGGTTTGAACTCACGATCGTTTGCTTGAAAGGCTATAAATAGGTCAAACCACTAGGCCACCATGGTTTATTCCCTATTATTCTTTTTAGGGTTCCATACCTAAAGGGTATAAACAGACAGAAACCCTATTACTAAGACTTCGCTGTCCGTCCGTCCGTCCGTCCGTCTGTCACCAGGCTGTATCTCATGAACCGTGATAGTTAGACAGTTGAAATTTTCACAGATTATGTATAACTGTGGCCGCTACTAAAAACAGAATAAAATGAATATTTAAGGGAGGCTCCTATACAACAAACGTGATTTTTTTGCCCTTTTTTGCTAATGTTTAATTAATGTTGTATAGATTGTACGGAACCCTTCGTGTGCGAGTCTGACTCGCACTTGGCCGTTTTTTTTTATTTGCGTCCAGGTCAATGAAAGAAGGTTATTTTAAACAGTTGGTAGGAACAAAACCAGTTCTTTTAAAATAACTTGACACGAAGTGCATGACCCTTAATGTGATAATATAAAACGCATAAAATACTTCTTTAAGGAGCATCCAGGAATACCTGCTTTAAAATAAAAATAAAAATGTATGAAATGTCATACAATACAATACAATACAAATATTCTTTATTGATCACCAAAATCAGTACAGAGACATTACAAAAATAGAAATATTCATGTAGACAATAGGTCATATTTCTTTCTAATTAGAACAACCGGAAGTGTCCTAGGTTCTTCGGTTACGGCAATTTGTATGAAAACACCCCTTTTTAATTACTGCATATTTTAGTTTCGTTGACTTACCTACTCACTTTCTAACTACCCGTCGCCATCGCGTATCATGTATGCGTTTGACATTCCGTTTCTGACACGTTCCTATTACGATCATGGCTACGGTGTAGTGTGTAGAGACCTTTAAAGTTTTTTTTACACTGCTTTAAAGGGTAACCAGACCTCTTTCTTTCTTTGTTTCTTTAGCCGTTCTCAACCTCTAAGGCCTTCTTCAGCTTATGCCCTCTGTTCCGATCTTGAGCAGTTTCCAACCACTTTGTTCCCGCCAGTGTTTTGATATCGTTGTACAGTCACCTGCATTAACATCTGCCACAGCGGAGCATGCAAAAATATCTGACACGTTCTACCCGCCCTATAAATAGAGTCCTATCAGATATTTATGCACACTTTGTTGTGCCAGATTTTGGTGCTGGTGACTGTACCAACGCATCTGCGGTCTTCCTCTCGCGCCTGTCTGGCGACATGACCAGCCCACTCCTATTTTAATTTCGCAACCCGTTTAGTTACATCGCTCACTTTGCTTTGCTCTCTCACCAGACCTAAGTATTTGATATTAATTTCAACTTGATACCTCCACGTATTCCTAGGAGCGGTGAAAAAGGCTATCATTTATCCCGGAAAACATTCCTACTGCTAGACATAGACCTCTCTCATTTTGAGATATTTTTTGGGTGTGCTAACATTAACAGTTACTTTTCAACCATATCATTTTATGAATGAAACTTTAAGCGAGTAATTCAAGTATAATCAATTTAAAAACCGAGATGCATACCTAACGAAGGTTGACTACGACTGCGGTGCTGCGAAGGCCAATGAAAGGGAACCGCGAAACGTAACTACGCACCAACGTATTATGACCTCAAAACTATCATTGAAGCACCTTCCACCTTGCAAGTAAAGACGCTTCTAAGAAAAAAGCAGGTCTACCAACACAAGCCAAAAGTCTTGAGAGTATGTCCAAACACACGCAATGTTTGTTGGTATAGTTTAATGTTTCAATTTAGAACGCAGTGAATGCACGTGTTTGTTTAAAAAAAAATCGCGATTTAAATTTCGAATTTCATTTTGTTTTTCTGCATTTACGTAGTTGCGGTGTTGTTCGGTTGCCAGGATTATTTTGGTTTTGAATTAAAGTGAGTGAGAGGACGTGAGAAACGTAAGTTAAATTATTTTTTCTTCCGTAATCTTGAACTACAGTCGGTTAAGCTGATTTCTTTGCATTTATTTATTTAAGTATATTAAAATCAATTACATAATTATCTTTAACAGTAAAATTAAATTAAAAAAAGATGTATGCATAATTAAAGTAATTAAAAAAAATCCTTCGTGAAAAACATTTTGTTCAATTTTTTTTGTTGTTGTTCTTTTTGCTAACTTTTTTATTGCCATCTGATTTCAATTCGACCACTAGAAGTGGATAAAAATTAACTTGAAAGATTTGAAGCAAATATAAATATACGAGTAAAATAAAGTAAAATACAAATATAAATAGACTATAAAGTTAAAGCTTATAATAACCCTACCAATATGAATTATACTTACCAAAAACTTTTACGAATTTAAATAAGTGTGTAGGTAGCGTAGGTACATAATTTTTCAGATCCTATTACACAATTTTAGTCTAAGTTATTATCGAAATATTGAATATACGAAACAGAATTTAAAAATGTGTTGATTATGTTTTTAATTTGGATTTTTTTATTATGCTTCTTTTTTAAACTCGAAAAATTTTATACCCCAAATTTTTTAAGTTTTTTTAAGTTTAAATTATCATTGAACTAAAAGAATTTCTAAATAAAAAATATTTAAATCATCAGTTTCCAACCCGCACGCAAGTTAATTACAAACTTAATGGTTTTAAGATTAAAGTAAAATTATTTGGATGATTTCGTAAGGGCCGATAATACGCTGATAAATTAATAATTATGTATGGATAATTGGCTAAATATTATGAAGGCAATTAACCGAAGCAACTGAATGTCTATGGCTACAGCCGATATGATGAAGTTGATGATGTAGACAATTTCTCCTCCTTTTGTCTTCTTAATCCTCGTTGCTGAGGGTCGGGAAGTCCAAGAATTCGTTAAGCAGATAATTGATCACCAATGGGGAGGGAAACTTTTTTTATCGATAGGAATAACCTATCTAATTAACAGAAAAAAATATCAGATTTTTAAGAAGCATCAAATAATTTTAAAAAATTAAAGAGTTTTCACTGCCAAATTACTTAAAAAAAATATATGTGTCTGTTTACCCGTCCGGACCGGACCCTGTTTTCCATGTACACGCCCATAGAAACTGATGAGATCTATGAAAAACAGGGTCGATATTTCCATGTCGGTATTATCCGGGCCGGTAAAGAGTGTCACCTGTCAAAACAAATGTTATTTTTTATTTTTTGTTCTGGGCTGTGGAACAACCCGAAAACGACCGCACTATCGTAATTTGGCGGCTCTTTAATATTTTTTAATTAATTTATGCTACTTAAAAATCCGATATTTTTTCTGTTAATTAGAAAGGTTATTCCTATCGATTAAAAAAGATTCAACCGTTTCTAAAATTTTCATACATTCCCCATTGTCTCGGTCTTTAGCAGGGTGTGTTTGAATATGTAGATACTTAGACATATATTTTGGTGTTGTCGCGAGTGTTATATATGTCCATTGGATAGATCCTTCCTCTTGGTCGTTCCCCCTGAAGTTTTCTTGTCACCAGGAGCTTTAAGATTTTCGTTCTTACAAACTAGCATAAGTTTTGCTTTTTTATCCCTAGAACAGTATCTGTTTCCCTAAATAAATCTTTCCCTAAATATTGAACATAACTTACACAAAATTGCGAACACCTGCGGAAAAGACGATTTTTCTACAGGTGCGGTTCACACACAGAACAAAGCTTCTTCCAAACATGTAATAACAATAATAATAAATCTTTATTTCTCTTACAAAAACAAAACAAGTATAGTAAGCTGACTAGACCTATTAAAGAAAGAAATAATTCATTACCTGAACTAGGAAATTCCTATGTTTCAGGTGTGATTTTGTGGTAAATAATGACTCAGTCGCCCTATAAATATAATTAATTACTTACTCATTGCCTGCTCGTGTCAGGATTTTCCACAGTAATCGATTCGGTTTGTCAAACACTAATAAACCACGTTAAATGTTCTTTGACGTCATCACAATGAGTTCGAGAAAAGTGATTATTCACAGAACTAGCAATTAAAGAAATAGAAGTGTCACTCGATCTAAAAACGTCTACCGGGTGGACTCTTTAAAAGAATAATATGGGTCTACAGTTGTAGTCCGTAATTGGTTCCCACATTTAATCCAAACATTGGTTCAACGTATTAAAAGACTTTTGTTATCATAAGTCAAACAAAAAAAAAACAAATACAGCCAAACACAATATAACAAAAGTCTTTTAATACGTTGAACCAATCTTTGGATTAAATGTGGGAATTTTAAACGAGTTCGATTTAGATACTCGTACATATTGGGATAACGTGTTTTGATCGTTGCAAATTTGTTTTCGGGGATTACATTCTTTAGAATTGATTTTCATTGAAGCCGCCGCTGGAATGGAAATTTTATGGAGAGTAAATGTATAAGCATTACGTTTTTCTGCGCAAAGTACTTCAGCGTATCTTTCATTTTGAAATCAAATAATTGCTGACGACGTAAAAAAACAACGTTTAAAATCAAAAAGCCTTAAAAAACTTAAAACGAAAACTAAAAAATAAAATTAACTAAAGTGTACCCCTTTAAAATCGTAACCAACTCAAAAATTCCCAGTGATAGTGATAGTTCTAACTAAACTATTGATGTATAAGTTACTTAACAGAGTTGTAGACTACGGGTGTGTAATGACCGGTATAAACATAGTTTATATATTTTCATTTGACATCACACCATTTGACATATTTTCAAAGGGTATAATCGCTCATTTTATATGATAAAATGTCTGGTATAATATTAAAATATCCATTTTTACTATGTATAAGTATCATTTGGTATAACTATTATTTCTTATAACCATCATATTGTATAATTCTCATTTGGTATATAACACAATATAAAATGAGTAAAATAAAAAAAGGAAAATAACAAATAGCGTTAAGCGTTAAGTCATTAGTTTTTCTACTATACTAGCTTCCTAAGTCAACGCAATCAAAAGATACAGTCATTAATTAAACAATCAAAAACTCAACTGCCTTAAAAATACTGAGAAAAAGAACAAGTCAAGTTGCCTAGGTTAATTAGCTAACTTAAATTTCAACAGTCGGGACCCATTAGATACTAACAGCCTTATTCATAAAAAAACCTTAATTGAGGTTTGATCGGTCTGTTACTTAGCAGACTGATTAAGCTTAATAGACGGTTGTCAAGAAGTATGATTCATAAACACTTGCTAGCAGTCTGCTAGTTGTTGAGCTGCTGATAGACGGATTAGACGCGTTATGTTGGCCACCTTGACAAATCAAAGACAAAAAATGGCCTAATCGATAATTAAAAAAAAAATGACAGCAGTGACAGCAAATTAGCAGGAAAAAAAATAAAAAGCGAGATGTTTGTTTTCCCGCCATTTTCGATCCGCATGTTTATGTTGTGCAAAAAGCCGTAATCATGCTAATTTTTTTTTCATATTTATTGTTAATTTATTGTTGCTAATTTAGAGGATTTTTAAATACAAATTCCTGAAAATAAATTTTCCAGTTTTTTTTTTTTAATCTGCGTAGCCCTGCCTTCACTATAAATATCTTCGGTATGGTTTTTTGCTCTTGTCAAAGTCAGCTGTTCAAACTTATGGCGGCCATTTTGTGACTTAGCAGGGAGATAAAGGAGGGTCTACGGTCCTCTAACTTTAGCAGAGCCTTGATCGACTGATTAGCGCTAACAGACGTTTATGAATCATGTTTTTAAGCATCGGGCCTTCAAGGAGCCTTCAAGGAGGCTCTAACTTTTTATGAATAAGGCTGTAAGAATTTTTGAGCTGGTCACTATTCAAATGGGTCCCGACTGTTGAACTTTAAGTTAGCTACTTAACAGAGTTCTAGCCCAATAGACTTGTTTTCTTCTTTTTAGTGTTTTTAAGGCAGTCGGGTTTTTGTTTATTTTTTCACCAATTGAAATCGATAGTACTTGTGACTCTGAGTAGAATCATAAAAATTTCAAAATACCATAAAAAATAGGGGTACAACTTTTAAGAGAGCCCATTATATAAACACTGACCATTTATTGTATTCCAGAAATAGTCAACAGTCGGGACCCACTAGGTAAGAATTTTTGAGCGACACGATATAAATGGGTCCCGACTGTTCAACTTTAATTCAGCTACTTAACAAATTCTAGCCCTCTAGACTTGTTTTCTTCTTTTTAGTATTTTAAAGGCAGTCGGGTTTTTGTTTTTTTTTAATTTATTGTTTTATTTCAAACTTTTTAAATAGTTCTGTGAAAATGGTAGATTGAAACTATTATAACCCCATATATATTTAGAATGGGCTAGTTATCGATAGATTTAAATTAAAAAACATTTTACGAAAACTAACAATTTGGCGCCAAAAATCCGGCATTTTGATTTTTCAAGAATTGCATGTACCCATTGTCACTTGCGACATCAAGACGAATCCAATGACGTATCATTTATTAAAATCGGTGCAGCCGTTGAGTAGTTACGAGAGGACATAGGAATAGACATACATACATACATACGCGTCAAACACATAACCCTTCTTCGCAGTCAGGTAAAAAAGTATCCCAAAAATTTGCATATATTTTTTGTACTTCCGTTCCGTTACTCTCATATAAGTGTATATGGGAAAGGTAACGGAATGGAATATAAAGTTTTGGGACACTTTTTTTCACCTGTTAAAATAAATAGCACTCGTGATTCTGAGTAGATGTAACATAAAAATTTCAAAATCCAGAAAAAGTTAGGGATACAGCTTTTAAGAGAAAGGCCCGTTTGTATTGTACTGTATGACCATTTAAAATGACCCCACATTACGCACATTTTGTTTACGAGAGTGGTTTTGCTAATACTGGATATTCATGGATCTACAAATGTGAATAAAACCGGCGGTGTACTAGTCCGACTCGCACTTGGCGAATTTTTTAGTCAACCAGCTGATTTGATTTCAATTTAATTCTTCAACAGTAGATGATGATATCTCTCTTCAATGGTAGATGAGATAATGAAGTGGAAAAGTAGACCAAAATATGCCCAACAAAGCTGTTTAGCGTCGAAATGAGGGCTACCGCGTATGAATTCGCCACTAGAGGCGCTAGTGTAGCGTGAGGTCTCCGTAATGTCAAATCTCTTAGTTTTTGGGTGAGCTACGCGGGTTTATTTATAATTAGAATAATTTTGTGAATATTTTGCAATATCTGAAATTAATTATGGTAAATATGCGTTCCGGGGCAATGAATGTCTGTCTTTTAAAACAGTTTTGTCTTTCGGAAACCTTTGTCCTCCCTATTTTCCGAACAAAACGGGGACTATGCAACACTGTGGCATGCTCGATATTTTTATGGTACGGTTTTAAGGTGTATTAAATATGATTTTAATATAAACTTTGTTTTCACGCCCGTAATAACAGACTTTGAAAGCCATACCTAAAAACCTCACGCAACAGTGCGCCATCTAGTGAGACAAAAAACGATAGCCCTCATTGAAAGGCAATATTCAAAACTGTACTAATTTACACCTGTTTTCTAAAGAGCAATCAACGAATGCATAGTCGAGGTCGAAGTAATGTCACGTCCATGCACAAGGCAGCGACCTCAAATGTGGCACAAGGCCTGCGAGGTTGTGTACTGAGCGGCAAAAACTGTCATTAAAACAACTGAGCCTACTTAGAATCAGGTTAAAATGGAAGATGGTATTGGGAGAAAAACAAGTGTGTGAGTTGCAGCTAATATCTCGAAAACCGATGTCAAATCAGCTGTCCAATCTCCGGTTAAGTGAACTTTTGCAAGGCCATCATCATCATCATCATCATCCCAGCCTATATACGTCCCACTGCTGGGCACAGGCCTCCTCTCAGAATCAGAGGGTTTGGGCAGTAGTTCCCACGCGGGCCCAGGCAGCAGGCAAGGCCAAATTTACTAAAATATTTACAGCGTGGAAAAAAATTATGAAACCTGAAGAGAAAACTACCTTAGATAAATCTTGAAGTTAGCTCATATTATTTTACTTAGATTTTACTCATTTTTCCATTCAAAGATTTTCTAAAATTTTCTCACTTGGGAATCGAACCAGCTAAAAATTTGAAAATAAAACATTCGCTAATTTATTACAAGCTTTTATTTAGTTTCACTGTACCGTTGTCTGTCTGTCTGCGTCTGTCTGTAATCAAATCTTGCAAGTTATATTCGACCAACTTTCAGTAGTCAGATTGACTTGAAATTTGGAATACTTATGTAAATCGCGTGACAATACAATAATTTAGTCCAACCAGGATCGTCTCCGCAGGACGGAACTCTTCAATAGCATGGACTCGATCAAAATTAGGTATGCAAATTTAGTTTGGGGACAATGCAAGTACAGTCAGCAAAAAAAGCTTGTAGGTATTTAAAATATAATTTTAATGGTTAGGTTATTATTAGTATACTAATCGGTAGGATGAAATTTCTCTAATGTAAAAAAATACTCTAATAAGAAGAACACGTAAACATGACAGAAGACCTTCAGATTGAGTTTTGTTTTTTATAAAATAATGTTTCATTTGAGGAAAATGAACTAACATAAAGATTTATGGATGGTTCCGTCCAAGGCTTATCAATTTTTTCCAGCCCTGTACGACATTGGTTATAGTTTTGTTGCAGAAACTTAATGCAACTGATGCTACGGATCGTATCATACAAATATGAATAAAGGAGTAAGACTGACGGGTGAATGGTTAGCAGATGGATATCCATCTGGGTAGGGAACAGCTTTAAATGTATAAAAAAAGTGTACAAAACAAGAAAACGCGAAACCTGTGTAAATAAATTTACGATTTGACGAAACAAAACAAACATTAAAAAGGTTATATTAAACTGGCTACTTACACTAAAATAATTTAGGGACGATAGACAAAGAAGTCTTGGCTCGATCGTCTCGTAAAAATATTACGACGATACGCGCTAAATTTAAAAAAAACTGGCCAAGTGCGAGTCGAACTCGCGCACGAAGGGTTCCGTACCATAATGTAGACAACATTAGATATTAACAAAAAAAAAGTTTGCTTGTATGGGAGGCTCCTTGAATATTTATTTTATTTTAATTTAATTATTTATTTTTAAATTGATTACATAACTAAATACTCGGTGAATATTTAAAGCGTCTGTTGGCGTTATTAATATAGAGCAAAAAAACGGCAAAAAAAAAACACGTTTGCTATATCGGAGCCCCCCTTAAATAGTTATTTTATTCTTTTTTAGTATTTGTTGTTATAGCGGCCACAGTATTACATAATCTGTGAAAATTTCAAGTGCCTAGCTATTACGCCTCAAGAGATAGAGCCCTGTGACAGACGGGCGGACAGACAGACAACGGAGTCTCAGTAATAGGGTTCCGTTGGCACCCTTTGGGTACGGAACCCTAAAAAAATGGCATCTGCCATAGTGCCGCAAAATTTAAATGTAGGTACGCAACGACCTAAAATAATTTCTTTGCTCACCCGCGACCTTAGAAAAAGGTCGCGGGTGAGTAAAGAATTTATTTAAGTTTATTGATATGGACCTCCGTAAAGTAAAGCCTGATTCAATAAATTATATATACGCAACAACAGCGTAAAAAAATGTTACAGCGTAAAGTCGTTCACTTTTAGATCAAACGATTTCAACACAATACATTCAGCATTGGCTACAGGACATTGCACCACAAATAAGTGAGTTTTATCTTATTATTTTGGTTGCTTCAGTTCGATGCTCTCACCATGACATCAGATCCATTTGCCCGGCTTGACGTTACCAGACCATTATAAATCATTAACTCGGAAGTCTCAAATAACTTAAAAATAAAAATAATTTATGCAATGCCTTATCTTATTATCTTTAGACCAGCAATTTTTGTATTGTCAAAGACATTATTAGGGTTCCGGAGCTAAAATGGCAAAAACGGAACCCTTATAGTTTCGCCATGTCTGTCTGTCTGTCCGTCTGCGGCTTTGCTCAGGGACTATCAATGCTAGAAAGATGTAATTTTGCACGGATATATATGTAAACTATGCCGACAAAATAGTACATTTAAAAATTAAAAAAAAATTTTTTTAGGGTACTTCCCATAGACGTAAAGTGGGGGGATTTTTTTCTCCTCCAACCCTATAGTGTGGGGTATCGTTGTTTTGGTCTTTTAAAACCATTAGGGGTTTGCAAAGACGATCTTTCGACTCAGTGATTTGTTTGCGAAATATTCAACTTTAAAGTGCAAATTTTCATTAAAACCGAGCCTCCCCCCCTCCCCCTCTAAAATATAAACCGGTGGGTGGAAAATTTAAAAAAAAATCAGGATAGTAGTAAGTATATCAAACTTTCAAGGAAAACTATAACGGCTAAGTTTGCTTGAGAATTATTAGTAGTTTATGAGTGAGTAAATAGCAGCCTAAGGTATAAATAAAATATACCTTAACTTGGAAAATTGCATATAAAATACGAAATCCTTAGAGAAATATTACTTATTTTTTCGTAATGGCTACGGAACCCTATTTTGGGCGTCTCCGACACGCTCTTGGTCAGTTTTTTTTTATTATTAATTAATGCGATGCCACTATGACGTTTACTGTGAAATGGTTCCATTTTGGCTCATGAATTAAAGCCCTTGACGGTACATTAATTTATTATTTCTTTACTCGTATATATTTATTTACATCGGGGATCTCTGAAACGGTTCCAACGATTTCGATAAAATTTGTTAGGTGGAGGCTTTCGGAGGCGAACAATCGATCTTGTTCTTTCTCATCTCTGGAAAAATGGGAGTTTTCGAGTTAGAATGGTTTTGTTCTACAATTTCACGTACAATAAGATCTGTTAATGGGTCTGTCGTCAGCGTGATGGTTCAACAATATAGTGTTTTACTCGTAAACTGGAAGTGTAGAGTTCAAATTTATATCGAACGCGACTTTTTTATTTAAATATTTATTTAGTTTACGTTTTAGTTTTAAAGCTTATTTGAATGTACGTTTATTCTAAAAAGAAACAATTTAGCAAAAAAACTTTGAGCAAAGCTCGATACAGTTACTAATATTTGACTGCACAAAAAGCGGAATGATGTTACAAAGTCATTCGAATCATTTTTAAGGATACTGTCAATTCATCATTCAAAGGTTTTTATATTTGATGATATCGGTACCTACCATAAAAATGAAAACTATGAAGTATCCAGGCAATATAAATTCTTTGACACGATCTGTTGTCATTAATATGTGCTCTTTCTTTCTCTGTTCATAATAGTCATGCTTTACCTGATCGTCTTAATGCTTTGCTTAGTTTGGTACTAGGTCAGTTGGTGCGAAGTGTCCTTTGTTTTTTTTATCTACAGCGTATTCTTGTGCTTGTGGTCTAATTGCCACAAATGCAAACAAAAAACAATTCACAAAAAAAAATACACAAAACACATTTTGAGGCAATAGGTCCCAGTTTCAGCATAAGGATTAGCTCTCCTCATTTGCAATATTTACAAAATCATAATATACTTATTCTTTATTTCCTTATATTGGGTGTCATCTTCTTTTTATCGTCATTTCTATCTGTCTCCCTTTCATCTGTCATCTAGCTTTTTTGTTCGGCTCTAAAGCAATCCATGTTCAAATATTTAAAAATGAAAAAAATACAAGTACGCTGGCCGTAATTTTAGCCTGCATTCGTCTGCATTATGCCGACCATTTACGAGTATTCTCACATTTTAACTTAATCACTTGCATAAAATGCGCCATTAGTAGCTAGTAGACCACGATCATACTATAATGAAATAAATATAATGGAATACCACTTGTTTGAAGTTTTTGAACCATTAACTATTTCAAAACATAACGCTGTCAACCTTCTAAATCTTTTTAGCTTCATCCTTTATCTCTCAATATTCCAGATAATTATCCTCTGTGGGTCAACCTTTATTTTTTCTCTATAAACTTTATCCGCTCGCGCATAGTTCCTATTACTCTGAATATTTTTCAAACCTTAAACAACCTTGTTAACGTTAAGTACACAATCCCTTGGTTTTCCATCAGTTCCATAATTAATACTCTGATGGTTCTTTAACGAATTAAGTACAAACTTTCTCACTCAATTTGCTGAAACATCCTTAATTAAAAGCGTATTAAGTTGACGCTTCACATATACCGCGGTGTCTATACGGGGAGAGAAGTTCCGAATTTATGTTTTGTGTGTATAATGTTACTACTGTTTCTGTACGTTTTCGTTGGTAGATTATTAAACATTTTTCTTTTGGTGAAGTCAGACACCTTACTTAAATAATGTCTAAGCTAATTCAAAAATCGTCGATGGTCTATTCTTATGGACAAGTCAATGTATCTGATCAGTTAACCTTTGCGAAATTTAGAACCTATCCTATTTATTACCTATTATCTGTAAAAATAAATAAAATGAAAGTCTCTGTGTGTAATATCAAAATAACAGATCAGATTTTAACTAATTGTATGATGAAAATATTATGTGTCACTAATTAGTGAGGCTGAGACATAATATTTTCATTTCATCTTATTATAACAAAACAGTGATTTCTTATTTTTTCTCTGTCTATTTGTTCTGTGTAATCCGTAACGGCTGAATCCATTTTGACGGAGTTTTCACTGGCAATGTACGCTATTTTTATTTTAGCTCACATAGTGTTTGTCCCTCTCGCATTGTGGTCATTTGCTGAACCTTTACTTTAATGTATAATGGTTTCATTAATTGCAGCCTTTAAAATAATGTCGATTAAGAGTTCAAATTAATGTAAGACTAAAAAAACCAGCCAAGAGCGTGTCGGACACACCCGAAATAGGGTTCCGTAGCTATTACGAAAAAATGAAGTACCTAATATTTTTCTAAGGATTTCGTTTAGGTATATTTTATACCTTAGGCTGCTATTTACTTTTAAACTACTAATAATTCTCAAGAAAACTTAACCGTTATAGCTGTTTTTCTTGTAAGTTTGATATACTACCATCCTGATTTTTTTCAAATTTTTCCGCCCACCGGTTTAGATTTTAGAGGACGCTCGATTTTAATTAAAATTTGCACTTTAAAGTTGAATATTTTGCAAACAAATCACTAAATCGAAAAATCGTTTACCACTACCCTAATGGTTTTAAAAGACCTATCCAACGACACCCCACACAACAGGGTTGTATGAGAAAAAAAATCAACCCCACTTTACGTCTATGTGAGGTACCGTAAAAAAAATTTTTGAATTTTTTTTATTGTACCATTTTGTCGGCATAGTTTACATATATATTCGTGCAAAATTACAGCTTTCTAGCATTGACAGTCCCTGAGCAAAGCCGGACGGACAGACAGACAGACAGACAGACATGGCGAAACAATAAGGGTTTCGTTTTTCCCACTTTGGCTACGGAACCCTAAAAAGTGATAATTTGCGGATACATGAAAAAACAATGAAAGTCGAGCTGGCAAGCTGGCATCAATATGGTTGAGCATATTGAAAATAATCCAGCTAAGGTTGGAGAGTGAGCATTTTACTGGTAATATTTACATAACCAATTTGTTCTTTTTTATCCCCAATCAAATAATATATACACTTTTTACGAATTTTTTAACATCCGCATCAAATTGGCGTAGCCGAACGCACTCATTGAACATTTCAAACAAATAAGCAATCCAAATATTTAAATTCGTTACCATCTTCATAGATTCACTAATGGATTGTTATTTGTTATCAACAAACATAATTAGGCAATTTAATCACTTAATTGCTTTGTTTTGGCGCAAATTGATTACCTCGTTATTGGGAGATTTCAATAGTACCCAGTGTTGCCAGGTTTAATTTAAAAAAGTCTTAAGTTTAAACCGAAAAATACGTAGAACACCAGTTTTACCAGTTGTTTCTAGCAACTTTGTCTGCGTTTGCGAGTTACATTTTCCCGCGTTTAAATGTGGATTAGTGTAACTTTCTAATAATGAAAAAAAATAGTCAAAATACCACAAGTACCAAGGACTTTTCACGCTAAAACACACAAGTAATATTTACCTTTACTACTAGTACTTTACTTACTTTACTTTTTACTATGAGTGAAAATAACGAAAATTTACGTGAAAAAAATATATGTATATAAGTTGTGTAGTTTTAGAAACAAACAACTGGTACTTAGCCTTATTTTTAGTAACATAACGGCACCTTAGTATACTGAGCTAAGTGCAAATACATATTATGGTTTATCGGAGACCAGTGTCTAAGTTAAATCTATACTATGAAACTGAATAAAAGGATCGGTATTCTATGAATGTCTATTTACAAAATATCAATTTAGTTTGTTATTTCCGAGACATAATATGTAGCTATACTAGTATAGGTAAAATTGATACTGCAATAGTTTAAGTATACTCAGCTAACATCTACTTGAACCAGCATTCATTTTATGTAAGATAATTATAAAAGCCGCACAAACATCTGAACAATAAGTAATCAATCAAATCGTAACAAAACTGACAGAAAATATCATTGTTACAAAAGTAATTGCGAGTGCTTGCTGGTTGCATTCATCTTGGCCAGCAAACTAAGCTAACCTAAACATAATAAACTTACTTACTGTCATTTCGATCGATTCTTTAAAACAATATTCAGCATGCATTGTCATAGACCGTAGAAATTATATTTCTAATATCTGTTCATCTGGCAACACTGGTATGAAATATCTCTCAAATAACTCGAACGATCAATCAATCAATTTATTTGAATAAACAAGGGTTTAAAATATAGGTGTTACATTTCAGTCAGCAGTTTATTTCCTTATTTTACCATAACATGTCATGGCATGGATAGATCGTAATAAGGGGTATATTGGCGTAAGTTACTTTCCTTTCAATATCGTGTTCTCTCCTTGACACTTCTTTTTAAATTTCTAATCCAGTAGGTAAGTTCTCGTTAGGGTGACGCGTGTTTACTTTATAAACAATTATCCTTGGAGACAATCCTATTAAAAGATCTTCTTGAACTAAAAGATACTATTTAAAAAGGAAACCAAAATAGAGTGTTTTTTTTTGTGCTATAAATTTTGAAAAAGAGGAGTACCTACTTACAAATTTTTGACACATATTTATTATTTGTGAAATGTGTCGCCCAACCAGACACTTTTTATTTGCCGACATTTAACGCTGCCAAGATTCACTTGTTGGACTCTTATGATAATAATTGGAATCCAACATGACCTGCTAAATGTAAACAAACCCTCTGGTTGGGACAAAATTAAACATGGTTGTGGGGCTCTCTGTTATGAAAATATGAATCATATGTGTGTCAACTGTCAATGAATATATTTTCTTTCATAGGTCCTTGAAGAGAAACCTACGCATTTTTGCACAACAAATTAAGACAATTGACTCAAACGTAATTGCATTGACCTCCAACTGTAATTGCAAATCGTTGAAAATAAAACAATCAATGATCGAGAACGAATTCATTCTCGAACACAGACAAAAATGGCTATCTCCGAGAACATCATTCGGTATTTCAAAAGTAATAACCTAACCAACAAAAAGTTGTAAAACCCCGACTTTGTCACTTCAAAGTTCAATATCCTAAAAATTTGTGAACCGATTTTGATGAAACATGTCTAAGAACCATTGCTAGAAAGCCTGCTTTCAAATAAAAACAAACCGCATTCAAATCGGTCCACCCGTTTAAGAGCTACGGTGCCACAGACAGACAGACAGACACACACCCAGACACACATAGCGGTCAAACTATATAACACCCCTCTTTTTGCGTCGGGGGTTAAAAATAACCCTATAAGCATCACTTTATTGACTGACGAAACCATTTTTCATTGATAACAATTTTATAAGGGTTGTAATCAAAAAGTATAGTTCCCGTCCCGTTCAGTGAGATAGAATTATGAAATAAGAAACTTCCTGTAAGGAAGGTAGGTATCCTACTAACGGTAGGAAATTTATCAAGTATAATTAAAGCAAGAGGGTTTGAAATTGTAGCAGTTGTTGACGGAGTTGAGTTGAAGTGCACAGAGTTAAAAAATAGTAGATTATTGTCGTGGCCTCGAAGTAGGCAATTGCTGGCTGAGTATGAGTATTAAACGGACGAGCTTGCGAGTCCGTTTAACTAATACGAAGCCAGCAATTGCTATTCCAGCCGAGACTAATATAAAGCTTTTCTCAAAAATGGTGAATAGTTCTGAAATAGAATAAACTTTTTCTCAAAATACCTATTATAAAATTTAATTTTATTCCAATATTTTTCTTATATCCACCGAAAACACCACAAGCTAAGCAATAGTTTCAGACGGCCAATTAGACTTGGCTGTATACGACTTGTGCTAAGATTTCCATGGCCTTTTTAACTTAAAAAAAAAATGTAACTGATTGCAGGCGCGCTAATTCATTATTGTCGAGCTAGCGCGCCTGCAATCGTTTTAACTTTTTAATTTTTCGCTGACCATAAACTATGCACTTCACCTTGAGGCCTTTATTATCTAACCCACTCTGAATCACTGTTATTTTCACCACGTCTTTCTGCCACATGGTGTAGGATGAGGGTAGACAGAAATGGCGAATGCGACCACAAGCTCTCGTGCGTAAGACAAATACGGCGTCCGAGTCTCTATCCTTGTTCTGACCAACAACTGCTCAAAAAAAATATTGAAATAAACCCGGATAACTCTAGTCTTAATTCGAATTCGGCTCAACATGTTTCGGGCTAATTCATATCACAAACCTTCCTCTAGGAGCAACGGGACACGGCGTATACTGCAAAACGCGCAACGTCTAGCTAAACTCGATTTAAGACGTTAGTTTATCCGGCTTTATTTTATTAAACAGGAGTGAATCTGAGAGTAGTTTCATGTTCAAATTGTTTTATTATCTTTATTACTTATCATTATTTTTATTAAATCCACTTGTCATCTATTTTACCCTTTTCGACTTCGACGGACACTTTTGCATACTTTTGCCCGCGCTCGTCAGGTTTTATAGTACATACTTATTAAAATCGCTGTTAATCACACGTGCTCTTGAGGGGATTACCTTGTTGATTATGTGGCTACGACACAGGGTGTTTCAAATTTTGATTGTTGATTTTATTAGTCAATTTAGGGAATTGAGTTCAATGTCACTGGCTGATAACGAAGCTTGTGGAGTGGGGGATTTGTTAGTACATTATTATTTAAAGCTTATTGCCAAGTAAACTACACGAGCAGCCTATGGACCATCTATACCCAGAGGGCCATCAACGCCTTCCGAGTCCAGTATAATAATGGATTCAGGATGCTGATGGGACTGCCGCGTTTCTGCAGTGCATCAGGGATGTTTGCGCAGGCGCACACTGATGATTTTTACGACATAATACGCAAGAAAACAGCCTCTTTGCTCAGCCGTTTGCGCGCCAGTCCCAACACCATCCTGAGGACAGTTGCTGATAGGTATGATTCACATATAATGCGTCATTTCACGCACATTATAGTTAGTAAGAGGACGTGCCAATGGATTATTTAAATTTAAATTTATTCAATGAATAGAATAATTATTATTTCTCTGTATTATTTTTAAAATTATTATCATCGTCATTAACAAAACAACAGAACTATGGATTCTTTGTGATCTGAATTAAATGATTTTATTATTATTATTTGTTGGACTTGTATTTTTTACTAAAAGGTTTACTTATCGCTTTTCCAGCGTATAGTGCTGGACAAAAGCTGAAAATAAAATTATTTATAAACCACGTGATGGTAAAATTATTTCTATTTTAAAATATTGCATGGAAAAGTCCACTTTGAAACAATAAAGCTGCCTATTGCTTTACTTATATATGTTCTATATGTACTTGTGCTATGTTTTCTGTATTGTTTTCTATATGGATTACATTATTTATAGGGAATAAGGGAATAAAGAAGATTTTTATTTAAGATTACTTGACGATTAACTTTCGACGAGTAAACGTTTACTTAGAAAACCTTATGATTTTCTCGTATTTGTATACCAACAGATCTTATATTTCTATAGAGAAGGGAGTAGATTTGACTCTTACAAAAATAAATACTATAAATTTAATGTTTTATACAACTGGACCACAGATTCGAAAAATAATCTTTGAAACCTTCAATACTTTTCAACGATCCAATGACAAGAAGAAAAAAATCGTCATTGATTGAATTTTAACACTGCGTGATTAATTTATCTCTCTTCTTCTTCTTCTCAGCATATGTTTGTCCACTGCTGGACATTATGAGTATAATATCTATGCAAAATTACAAATATCTGTTACTTGCAATATCTACTTAAGCTAAGTTTAAACTTAAGCCACGGAAGGACGGATGGACAGACAGACTAACATAGCAAAACAGTACAGTTAAACCGTCGTTAGGACGAAACTATAATTACGTTTCACGAAAAAGGCACACAGTTTCTATCTAAAGTGGTCATTGGCCGTATCTTTATCCGCGAACAAACCACGCACATCTCCTGTCAACGCTTTACTTTTAGCAAACGTGTGTGACGCATTATTTTGCTTCGCTATGTTTATATTTTTTAGATCAGCCTGTACGCGCATTGTTCTCTGCCGATCGTCAAACACTATTTGACGTTGAGTCTCGCGACGGAAAACATCGCGATAACATAGATAGTGCCGACAGACGCCATTTACATTAAAAAAAAAAAGACAGTGCCAATAGTGAGTGAAAACCTTGGTAGCGTCTTTAGGAATTTTACTTACGTGAGTGTTTATTTCGTTGATTCATTTTAACATTTAGCATACATTTATTGGGGGCCGTGTGGTGTCGGTCGAGAATTGCACCACCCCGTCTCTTCCCGTGGGTGTCGTAAGAGGCGACTAAGGCGTTTTCCCCCCAAGGTATAAAGATATAAAATAAATAAAATGAACCCACAAAAGCCTTGGGGGAGGCCTATGTCCAGCAGTGGACGTCTTTCGGCTGACATGATGATGATGATACATTTATTTATTAGTTCTGCTAACTAATAAAACGCACATTTAGGGGCACCACCATTGATTAATTTTAGATTTATTTTTTATTTGACGGATAAATGTGATTCCGTCTCCGTCTATTCGAACAAAACAAACAGAGATGGCATCACATTTATCCGTCAAATAAATTTAATCAATGGATGGTGAAATTAATGTCATGAAACAGCCAATGTACTCCGACCTCTAAGCCCTAGATTGGAAGAATATAAAAGTTCTTGTAGGTATAAAAAGGTTTTGGAGACAAAAAAAATCGAGATTTCGTGCGTAAATTCAAAAAATCGAACGCGCAACGATATCGCCGCGAGCGCTCAACGATATTGATGCGCACGCGCAGCCAGTTAGCTGTGTATAGCGCCGAAGACGTCCAATTATTATCGCGGCGATTTCGTTACGCGCTTGCAAATCACTACTGTGATAAGACCCTAAGACTCATAACCTCACTACCTGGCGAAGGATGCGTTTAAACCATCCCTTATGACGGTTCTGACAGAAAATCAGCGCTGCAGGCGTCTAACGCTTCAGCATAATTCTGAGTCAGCGGCCGTTTCACTTTCGTGGGGACACACAAACTTGTGTATGCCTATGTATTTACTATTTTCATGTTTTTCTGTATTTTTTTATTATTATTATTCTTTTTGTTTTTTTTGTGATGCTTTTCTTTCTTTCTTTATCATCCTCATGAGTTTTAGCCTGTCAAGCAGAGGATCCTGATTTCGCACCCGCATTTTCAGAATTCATATCCTAAAATTACATTTAAAATTTACCATGAGTTTTATTATGAAGGAAAATTTATATTGATGAAATCTACAATACCCAGTTAGACACGCAATGGTACATACATTCATAATAGGTAATTATTGAAATAGAACATAAATATATTCATTAATATTATTCAACACAGCTGTAAAACAATAAGTATCTGCCTTCAGCGGGTAATTAATCAGACAAGACTTCTTAGGTACGTATTGTCTACGTTTTCAATACAACCTGTAATTCAAATATATTCAAGTCACATCAAAAATATATAGCAGTGAAATATTATGTTTCATCGTAAACAGAAATGTACATACAACTTTGCAACATTATAAACAGTTTTCAGCGTCGAAAAGAGCTCATCAGGATTAATGATACGTTGGATTTTTAAATGTAATTTTAAACCCAAGAAAGCTACATCCTGTAGGTACTGCCGTTTCGCACATTTTTTTTCTCAAATGTTTAATTTTTGCTGAATTGTTCGTTATATTACTCTTTAGTAACTAAGTGGTTCTTAACCCGCGGACCAGTGGTCCCTGGAAGAACCCGAAGTGGCCCGCGAAGCCATCAACAACGAATTGGCAAAACGACGCGCCAGCCAAGTGTAGCGTTTCTTTTACCTTCAAACAGTTGGTGGTCCCTGGCAAGACAGAAAGTTTGTCAAATGGTCCCTCCTGATTAAAAGGTTAAGAACCGCTGCTTTAGTTACTAAGCCATGTCTTTGTTTCGAAGAATAAAGATTATATCTAAGTATCTATATATCTATCTATCATTTGGCAAATGTTTAATTTCCCTAGTATCAAATTTCTCAGAAACCACAAATTTTTCTAAGAATATTTTCTTATGGTTTTATAGAGCACAGTAGTTAGGTTAGGTTTGTTTTATGAAATTTCCGAAAAAAAAAATGGTTTCGGAGAAATTTGATACTTGGGAAATTAAACATTTGCGAAAAATATTTTGCCCAAACGGCAGAGAACCAAGCTACATATTCCTGACTTGGAGACAGCAGCTGACATCATTGTAAACTAATGCCTTTATCTCCTGCTAATCCATTTACCAACAATGTTTTAAAATCACGTCTACGTAGTCCGCAATATGACACGTTTTGCACGCAAAATTATTTTTTATGTAAATACAAAGAATTTAAATAGCTGTTGCCCCCGACTTCGTACCTTAAGATTTCGTTTATTGTTATCGCGCGGAAATAATTTATTAAAACAGGCGGTACTTTGCGGAAGTCAATATCAATGAACTAAAAGAATTTCTTTGCTCACCCGCGACCTTATGATAGCTAAGTTTATGCAAGATATGCGTGTTCATGCAGTTCCTCCACTTCCACACTGTGAGCACAGACACAAATTACACAAACCCATCTATTTCGAACTCGACCAGAGCTCATCTTCAGAGCAACACAACCAAACACCATGCTACGAGATGTTAGACTAACAAACCACAACGAGCGTTTTCGTGTGTCAATATAACTCCCTGAGTACCCGCCTATATTTTTTCTCAAACAAAGCAAAACTACCCACAAAATATTAACAAATTTTAATCGTCATATAAAACTACCTTGATTTTTTATTTATTTACTGTTAATGCGTGTTTTATTAACTGTTATTGCTGAAAAATAAGACCCAAGCCATAGCAAGGGAGATGATACTAAATTCATTCATCGTTCATTAATAATAGACCCCATACTGTTGTATCTAATTAGTTCTATGCATTCCAGAACATCGAGCCGAATCATAAGAATCCGAGTCTAATAAAGAATGATTTTATTCTAACAGATGTTTGGCAAAATTTGATCTGTCTGGATGCTCATTCCTATATGCCAAAACATGCTCTTTAAATCTTGCATTAAAACTGCGACCTGTCTGACCTACATAATTATACTTTATTGCAGTCATTACTAAGTAAGCTTGTATACACCCGATCTAGTTCCTTTATCCACCTTATCTTTGTACGCATATCTTGCATAAGCTTAGCTATCATAAGGTCGCGGGTGAGCAAAGAAATTATTTTAGTCATCCCGCGGGAACGTGCTATTTTTCTGTGTAAAATAAAAACATCATATGTCCTTCCAATGGTCCCAAACTCCATACCAAATTTCTTCAGTCTACCCTTGATCATCACGGTATTGCGTTGCTTGATGTGCATGTATATAATATAGAATGTGTCCAACAATTGTCAAAATAGGAGTCAAAATGCAAATTCCATGTTAAAACAGTGTGATTTGGGAGATATGAGCGGAACCAACCTTTCCGGATTCAGTTAAAGGTTATGTTTAGTGATATTAACGGTTTTTTTTTAATGTTACAAACAAAAGGTTTTAAATTGCGTACTAGGTGCATGGTCAATCTGCAATTACGGTTTGGGGCGTTTATTTAAATTATTATTGTGAACGGTCCATTACCAATTGCTAAGGGTGTAGAGTTCACCCTGTACAAGTTTAGCAATAGTTTATAACGCGAGGGTAAAGTTTTAAATTACAGTCAAATATATCATCATATCGATAATATTATAAAATGAAGAGTGATTCGATAAAAAACATGTTTATATTCTAT
Organism: Choristoneura fumiferana; assembly: GCF_025370935.1. Taxonomy (NCBI): domain Eukaryota; kingdom Metazoa; phylum Arthropoda; class Insecta; order Lepidoptera; family Tortricidae; genus Choristoneura; species Choristoneura fumiferana. The sequence goes on along the minus strand of NC_133473.1, from coordinate 3,015,872 downwards.
TGTTTATGATGTTTATTTGTTACGAAAAGCAATCATTAAATAGACAATGGAACAATAAACATAAACAAATAGATCGTCTTAGTAATTCGTGCATCTTTTTGATGTAAAATTATCCGTAGTAGATAAGATAACAGGTTTATTAATATTAATAATAAATAATTTAATTCATGATAAATAGTAATAATAACACAGAAACATAAACTTATATAGCGAAATATTTAAAAACTGGGAGTGAATGTTTCTAATTGCCTTCATAAAAAGATTAATGTTTATTAGTAATAATAAACAATACTTTTAGTGATAATTAAACAACTAAAGAACATTCCCGGGAACATTCACGGGATACCCGTAAAAGTAACAAAGTTGGAGTTGAAATAAAAAATACAAAAAGACTCCAAAAAACCAATCATAAAGAACATTCAAAAACTAAAAATGTATTTTATAATATCAGTCGACGGCATAGTTCCCAGGAGATAGGCAGAAGCGCGAAGAATTCTCTTTTAGGAGTTCCTATGCGCCTGGACCCCATGAGCCTGGAGTTTCTTACCCAATCAGTGCAAATATGTAACTCTTTTTTACCCGACTACGGCAAAGCCAAAAGGAAGGGCAATGATTAAAAACTCATATTGCAACCTTCGGTCTCTGTGACGTTCAATGTACCTACTATCTTATTACACAAGAGCAAGTCACAGCAATGATGTTCTTCATAGATACTCACGACAGATACTTAAAGATAGGTTGTGATAGTAATGATAATTTATGATGACGTGTAAAACTCAAGTTCCCGCGTACTTGAGACATACTCGTCGAATTGTTTGAAAATTTCGATAAGGCACAATTTCAACTACTGTTAACGCTGTAGGTACATAACTACTATGGTTTTTTTTTCACACCTCTCCTTCAGAAAAGTAACTTTTCCTCCCTGACGAGAGGGAGCAAAGTGCAACTTTTCTGTTCAAGGCTTTTCCAAGTGTTTTATTGCAAATGCCATTTTTTGAAGTTGATAATTGGAAAGCCACGTCATTTTCTATGCTGGTTGTTCTTTAATTATATTTAGAATTTATTTTTTTAAAGTTTCTTAATGCTCGGTGTGAAAAGTTGTATGAGCGACTCGGGAGCAAAATTATTTTCATCTAGTGCGTTAACACTTGAATCCCTCATATATTACTTTTAAACAGATCTACAGTGTTATCTGATAACCTACATATCATTATTATTATTAGAACAAAGGTAGAGAGCGAAAAGTCACCAAGTCCCAAAATCTCGAAATTGACTTTTTAATGCCATCGATATTGCATTTTTTTCTACAAATTTAAGTCTAATTGCTATGTCAATAGGAGCCAAGACCCGATTTTTAAAAGTTAGTAAAATTATTACTTTGTTGTTTTTGCACATGAATTGAAGTGAGAATTATCTAAATTACTTAATTAATTTATACCAAAAAATGTTGGCCAAAGTGGTTAGTTTAAGTCATTTTAGTTATTTTTTGCCATATCCAGTTATGTCTATCACCAAGCACTATCTTATTCCCAAAGTTCAATAAAAAAACTTCGTTACCTAACGATTGCAAAATTTGTTCTAAAAATATGAAAGCGAAAATTAACTAAGTATTTTTGTTGAGTTTTCGATCATCAAATTATGGTAATATGAGCTTTAAATATCACGCGAATAGTCACTAACTCTAGCCGAAAAATCGCTAACTGAAATTTAGGTTCATAACAGTAGATAAAAGTAATTATCGCTAAGTACTTGGAAAATTTACCATTTTGTTTCGATTTGGCAGTTGGAGCTTATACCATGACATTATATCATTGCAATGAGACCACAATTGTGATAAATATCTCACGCCATAAAACGTTAGGTTTTTTTTTATTTTCACAACTTTAAAACCTCCGTATCTCAAAACAGCAAAATACGACTTAGTGAATTTCGCTCTCCGGGTGTGGCTTGTAATACAAGCAAAAAATTAAAACGTAGATCGTCCTCGTCAGACTGAACAACCTCAGTTCAGCGACTTAAATATAATGGAGTCTTTGAATTTTCCCTTTTTCATACAAATTAAATACTGCTATCAACGTACGCCATTCTAGAATACAACTGACGTCGCCTGTCACGCTACAAACATCAAGCATTTTGCTTTACATTGCTTCTTCGAATAAAATTAAAATTGTAATAAAAATTAAAAAACTAATTATTTTTAAAAAACGCTGAACTAATGTTGCTCAGTTTGACGAGTATGATCTATGTTTTAATTATTTGCTCGTATTACAGGCCACACCCGATATGTCGAAAATCACAATACAAAGAACATGGTCAGTAAGCAGGCTTTCATTTATGTGTCAAATTGTTATTTAATTTATGTTTTATTTAATTGTTAGTTACTCTTTAGTACTCATGTCGATCTATCTATCTATCTATCTATCTATCAAAGTTAGTTTTAGTCTTTCCGACATCTATCGTCTTTCTATCTTCTTCTGTTGTTGACAATTTCTACCGCTGCTGTGACATTACCAAACAAAGGCCAGTATATGCCCCTAAACCACGAACGATCAACAACCCCTTTTCATTTCTAATCACAAAACAAACAGAATAAACGTACTGGAAACGAGTTTTATTACTCACGTTTGTTTGCACAGTTGGATTTCATTAGGCTTGAGTAAGTGGATTTTCAGGTGATTAATATATCTGTTATCTTAACAGAAATGTTATTTTATAAGCTTCTATCTAGGAAAACAACTTATAATTATACCATTGACTTCTAAAGATCACTTGCACGATGTAGAGTTAAAAAAAATTGTCGTTAATCGATATTTTTTCTAATTAACTTTATCGGTGCTTATGCTTCTGCTATTTAATTCATACCTACCATTAACTATAACTACATACGTTTTCTTTCTGTCATGTGTTGCCTTTTTGGCTTTGCGGGTCAGTACTCAGTACCCGCCTAAGTAATATCCAATTTAGCTACTTTATCTATTATCTAGGCACTTGTCCCAGCGCCGACGATAAACGAGAAGCGAGTAGGGTTGCAACGATATATCGAACTTTCGATAATATCGATCCTGAAATATCGATATGTTTTTCGATATAGAATTTTATTGCCAAAATGATATTATAATATCGAATAAAAAAAATACTTTTTAGTGATTATTCTAAGAAACGTCGATATTATCCATTATCGATATTTGCAAGCTTTAGATATAAATATCGATATTTTTATCGATATTTTCATTTACCTGCAACCCTAGAAGCGAGTAGAGTGAGAAACTAAATACGAGTTGGTGACCAACGAGAAGTTAGTCTGCAGTTCCCATACTTTTGTCGCTTGGTCATAAGCGAGTGTCATTAGAGAGCATAAAGCTAAAATTGATGATGTATCATAAAGTAAGGACGAACCATCATCATCATCATCCCAGCCTATATACGTCCCACTGCTGGGCACAGGCCTCCTCTCAGAACAAGAGGGCTTGGGCTATAGTTCCCACGCGGGCCCAGTGCGGATTGGGAACTTCACACGCACCATTGAATTGCTTCGCAGGTTTGTGCAGGTTTCCTCACGATGTTTTCCTTCGCCGCAAAGCTCGTGGTTAATTTCAGAAAGATGTTTTCTTTTAGTTCTCTCCACTTAATTATATTTTTTAGTCAGTTTTTTTTCGTTTAATTGTTTTATATCGAAAATACAAACTGAGACATGGATGCACAGAAAAACCAGAAAAAGAGACCAGCGCTGGGAATCGAACCCAGGTCCTCAGCAATCCGTGCTGCGTGCTATAACCCCTACACCACCGCTGGACAGGAATCTAGACACTTAAAAGTAACAAATTTGGAGTTGAAATAAAAAATACAAAAAGACTCCAAAAAGAAACCAATCATAATTGTTTTATTTTTAACCGACTTCAAAAAAGGAAAAGGTTATCAATTCGGTTGTAATTTTTTTTTAATTTTGTTAGCTCAAAACTCCATTTATGAACCGATTTGAATTTTTTTTTGCGTTCGTCTAGGAATATGTTTAATTAGGTCCCATAAGCACCAAATCAGGATCTGATGATTGGATCTTAAGGAAATCGAGGGAACTCTTCGAATGTTACACCTATAGTAAATTGGATATATTTAGTAATAACTCCTGCATTTCCTCTTGAAAATCATCATTTGGTGAAGTGGAACTAATGATAAAGACCACAGTTGACCATCGAAGTGACTACTCAATAACAAGGTATTTCACGGGTTGAGTTTTAATTACTTTAACACAGTTGCTAAACAATTTTTGCTCCTCGCAATGCATATGGTAAAACGGGTGGCTACAAAAACCTACAAATCCATGAAAATAATTTTCTACCAGTCTAAAGTCGGTCGGTGCCGCAGCACGAGCCAGCAGGAGTGATTGAAGCCCAACATATAGTGCGTAGGTGAGGTAGATGACTATAGGTCCACTCCTGCTGGCTCGTGCTGAGGCACCGACCGACTTCAGACTGGTAGAAAATAATTTTCATGGTTTATTGTAGTCGGTTAAATTTTTTGTTATAAAACTTTTTGATGTAGAAACTGTCATAAAAATTGTTACATTTGGTCGCGTACAAAATACCGTCAAACCGCTGCTATTCATTCACGTTTTGTAATATTACGTACTGTATACGTTGGAAACGTAATGGATTCTTATCATTGCACGTGAGCTCAACAATATACTTACCTCTGTACTAAGCATTATAATTTGCCCCGCAGATTACTGTTATCTTTGTTCCACCATAATTTGGATACAGAATGTAAACAAATTATTTACTGTGGTACGTTATTGTTAGTGTTGATTCTTTAATATAATTAAAAAAATCCAACTTCAAACAAGAGTACTCAAAAGCAAAAACTAACCACATACATAGACGTATAAACGTATATCCCCGGGGATCACATTGCTCCCGTGTGATAACAAAAATAAATAAATTCAAAAATGCTTTATTGCAGACGGTCCATAGGTTGTTAGCAAATACATAAGTTTAAATGAATTCGTTAATCGATCGTTTATCGAAACGGATCCTTCGCAGACAGAGTCGCGGGCATTATCTAGTCTAATAACACTTTCAATGAACTTAGCATGAAATTCATCATCATCATCAGCCGGAAGAAGTCCACTGTTGAATGAAGGTACAGAACGCCAAAAACGACTACTCTTTATCGACCCTGATATATCCAACCATCCATACTAGCTGTAGCTGACCGTTTGGTAGGGACTTGTGGATTTTTTTCCAACCATCTATACTAACTGACCGTGTGGTAGGGACTTGTGGAATTTTTCCAACCATCCATACTAGCTGACCGTTTTGTTTCTGTTATTTTATTAAAAAAACGTTCTGAGAATCACCTGAAAGTCGGCTTGGATGGTTGGAAAAAAATCCACATCTCCCTACCGGTGGGGGCTGGGAGGGATAAGTGGAGTTATTTCCATCAATCCCTACCGGTTGCGAAGAAAGGAAAAATATTTCACGTATCTATATCAGGGGGGATATAGAAATAGAAAATAGAAATAGAAACGTTTATTCGCATTTCGCAAATTACATAAGTACACAAAATAAACAAATATAAAGTAAATAAATATTAAGTATTTGCGATATAGCCGTATGAATAGGTGGAACAGGGGAATAAATGTAAGTAATCGTAAGAAACCAATTTAGTCAACAGATCAATTTTATAGGGAAATATAAATTATGCTGCACGACACACAAGGGGTACCTTGAAATAGCTGCATGATTTACAATCGATTATTTAGCTGATAACGTCTATCTATTCTAGACTAATCAAGGCAGTTCTAGTACATTATACTGGAATGCAGATCACCTACCACTAAGAATGCTTGTAGTAGTTTAATAATACAAAGCATTAAACAATAAAACGGGTGAGTAAAGACTAGTACATTGTTGTACGGGCTGGAAAGTAAGCAATAGATGAACGAGTTAGTTTGAAGGTCGACCCGAAGGGGAGGCCTTCGATAATACGAGTTCATCTATTACACTTTTGGCCGAGACTAAACATTGTGCGACCACTGCGAGAAAATAAAAAACATTTATCACAAAACAAACAATAATAATTCAGACTGCGTGGCTCCCGCCGTGCGAGTGCCGTGTGAATACCGACATGGAAATTCCGACTCAGTTTTTCTTGTACACGCCCATAGAAACTCATGTCAGTTAGACACGAGTTTGTATGGGCGTGAACACGAATAATCGGGTCCATGTCGATAATTATCCGGGCCGGTAAATAGTGTCACCCCTCCCGCCGATTTTAGTTTTTTTTTAACATATTTTTATTTTTTTAAAGGAGTCCGTTCTTAGTGGCCAGTGCCCAACCACATATTTAAAAAATAATAAACCGGCCAAGAGCGTGTATCATTTATCGTTTAAATTAAATATAAGACGATTCCTTAAATTATCCTGCTCCTCCTTGTGTCGTATTCCTCAGTAATGAGGTTCGTGACCACCCTTCTGAATCACTTTCCTTAAATTATACAGTCATAAATATCTAAGGCCTAAAATTTCTAGTTAAACGTCACAATCAATGAATATTGCCATTGCAATCATACTAACGAAGATATTTTTTTTTCTTGTTTGAACCGTAAAATCTTTGTTTCAGATAAAATCCAATTAAATCATGGAGATGTAACGACAAAGGTTGCAGAAACAAGTGACTTCTTTGTAACCCTGTACAGTACGAATAATGGGGAAGACTAACAAGAACGAGCCTTCGGCACCACCTCTACACTCTGTTATGGATAACTACAGCTCTAAGTAAGTGGCAATAATCTTGAACATGAAACTACCGTGAGACTCAGTCATATTAAATATATTGACCCGGATAAGTCACGTCTTAAATCGAGTTTAGCCCGAAACGTTTCGGGCTAATCCGTAGCCCTTCGTCTTCAGAGCAACGCGACTCGGCGGCTGCTGCAACACGTGAGTTATCCGGGTTTAATATATTTGACAATAATCTTACTCATATTGTAAATGCGAAGGTTTAGGCGTGTACGAGTATGTTTGTCACTCCTTTAGAAGAGAACAGGTGGACAGGTTATGAACAATTTTGGTAACTAGATAGCTGGACGTTGAAAATAACACATTGATTATTTTTCATCCCGGTATTCCCGTGGGATCGGGATAAAATTTTAAAAATTTCAATTGCTGGATCCCGAAATTTAGCACGATTGTTTTGAATGCAGCCTAATTTTTGGGGATTCCCATAGGAATTTAGCAAAATACTCTTAAAATACTTTTTTTGGCGAAATAGTTCTTATGGTAAAATGTGTATAATAATATTGTACAAGAAATAAATAAATAAAATCCCAGAATTCCAATTCAACTGCCGGATCTAACGGATAAGGTACGCTTGCGAAGCGTGCGGGTTAAGTTTAGCATAATTAGCGAAAAACAAAATATTAATAACTATTTAGGTGGCAAAACGGCGTGACCCCATTGCGTCCCCGTCACTAACTGATTTAAAAAAAAAAACAAATTAAAATATTTTATTTGCATAAATAAGGGTATAAAATGGTCTTAGATAATGTCATAGGTATTCTTTGTTTTGCCATAGTATGGCGTACAAATATTTATACGTCTAAACTAAAATACACAAAACGAATTATCTCTATACTTACCATTTTTAATGTACATCGGTTAGCTTTCATTGCATGATTGAGTAACAAACATATTAGTAGGTTATAATAGGATAATAATAAACAGCTAATTCATTGCGTATTGCATTAGGTTAATTTTAATAACGAGTAAATAAACATCAATGGATCAAGGAAAACTAATACTTTACGCAAACTTGCAGTAGGTATTGTATTTTATCAATGTATTTAATTAGTGTTGGTTACAACCCACGTAACGGGTTGTATAATTACGTCAAAGTGACGGCTGGAATTAAGTAGGTAGGTAGCTACAGTACAAATACGTACGACCGCAATTAAATGTGCGTAAGGATTTCCCCAAACGTCGTTAAGAGCAGAACCGCAAAATGACTAATCCAATCGTAAATGGAAACACTCAAACAATTGTGAGTTGCTTCTACGCTAAACGGTTGGACAAGTTTGGTATCGAGACAGTTGTAGTTCAAAGTCAAAGTTAAAATATCTTTATCGATTTAGGCTACAACAAACTCGAATGTCAAAAAATTTTACGACTTTATAATTTATTGAATAAGGCGTTTCTTTGCGGAGGTCCAGGTCCATATAAATGAACTAAAACATCAGGTCGCGATTAAGCAAAGAAATTGTATAAAGTTCATCAAATTTAATTTTGCCCATAAATTCCGGAAAACTTGACATGGGAGGCCTGACTCGAACCCACGACCCTCTGCTTGAGAAGTAAACCACTAGGCTAAAAAATGGCTACTAATTGTTGTTCATCTCTAGAAATAAAAGTTTATTTAGGAAACAAATAATTGTGCTCATATTTTGATTTTCTTTATGATAATTCACTAAATGAAACTATTTTTAATAAGGTTTAATTCCGTCAAATATCAAAGTATAGTTACCTAATTAACATAGTTAATTAGCTCTTTAAACATTAACCCATAAACTTTGATTAGTTTTGTTTAGCCTTGAGCCATGAAAAATTAATTAACAATAAAGCCACTCATGCATGTACACGCATGTTGTTTTAATTAAATTTTGCGGTCGTTCAAAAACTTATTGTTTTACTTATTTTGAGCTCTTTATAATAGATTTATAATTTATGGAAAACTAGCTTGTACCCTCGACTTCACTTAAGCAATTGGTTCAGGCGTTTGAATTCATAATTTCGGAATTTTGCCAAAAATTACACCGGGTTCATTTCATAAACCCGCCCCCTGCCCAAACGCAAAAGTGCCCATAAGACTCGCAGAAATATGTAATTTATACTAATTTTTAATATATATGGTCAAAAACTCTTACAAACAAAGCATCGATAGTTAAGTTTATCGATAAAGGAACACCCTACTTTTTGCCCGCTTAATTCAGATACTTACTTGATCATTAGTAATAGTGTGACAGCAGTACATTGTCATCAGTATGATACCATATTTCAATCTCAACGACATTTACCTTCATCATCAGTCGGCACAATGCCCCCCCATCCCGCACCCTCCCTAGAACGCCACCACGAATGATAACTTGCCGCTTACATCCATCGCTTCAACTCTCGCGACATGTCAGTCCACCTAGTGGGAGGCTTGCCAACGCTTTGTCTTCCGATTCCTGGTCGCCACTCTAGGACCTTTCTATGCCAACGGTCCTCTCTTAAAGCAATGTGACCCGCCCATTGCCACTTCAACTTGCGTATTCTTCGAGCTATGTCCAAGACTTTTGTTCTTCGGCGAATTTTCGTATTCCAGATTCTATCACGCAAAATTGTATAACCAGTCACTCACCTTGGTAGAGTTTCAGATATCAGTTCTATTAGTATAATTTAAAATTTCATTGTAATAAATCTCACAGAGATAATATTTATTTAATTTGATGTTTGTAACACAACCGCGCTTGATTTGAACAAAAAACCATAATCATTTAGCGTATCGTTTCAGTGACGCGTATCGTTAGTTACGTTTGAATAAGCTATAAATATTTGATGCGACTATTTAGCACACGCGTTTTCCGTGAGAATATTTAGCAGGTAAAATTACTTTTTGTTCTTCACACTCGCAAACTTAAGTCGCAAAATATCAAATCTTTCTTAAATTAGATATAAAGTATTAAAAAAAACACTGCTCATAGTAAAATGGTTCGCATAACTGTTGAACGTCATAATCTACTCGTAAATGTATCGTTTATCATAGGTAACTCTTTTTTCAGTGAGCTCATTAAATGTTCAAGATTTATGACAAACATTACATTATGACTTGCGAAAATTATGCGACTAGATACGTAGGTACCGCTCTGAACTTAGCGGTGAAAATTTTGGAATTCCACACGGATTCCGTGATAAGTAGTTATTCCAATTATCTACTTAAAGCCCGGTGAGTGTAGCGCAGTGCAGTAGTAAATATTAAATGCTTAGGTACGCATATATCGCTCTGATAAATAGGTAGGTACAATGGGGAATGTCTGAAAAATTTAGAAACGCTTGAAACTTTGTATATCAATAGGAATAACCTTTGTAATTAACAGAAAAAATATCAGATTTTTAAGTAGCATCAATTAATTTAAAAAAATGAAAGAGTTTTCTTTACCGCCAAATTACGACAGTCCCGTCGTTTACGAGTTGTTCCATAGTCCAGAATAAAAAACATTTAATTTTTTTTTTTATTTGACGATCGTTTTGACAGGTGACACTCTTTACCGGCTCGGATAATACCGACATGGAAATATCGACACTGTTTTTCATCTACACACCCAAGTTCATGTCAGTTTACTCTATATAGTCAGTACTCTATGAACCTAACTTCAAAATTACTTACACCAGGTTTTTCCTCTTTGATATAAGGTAGGTAATAGAATTGTTCTGCGGTAAATTATTTACCGGTGCAATGATCCGGATATTTAAATCATAAAAAAACCACAAGAAGACTTCTGAGTTATTATTAAGCATGACTTAATGAAGTAGGTACTTACAATTGTATGTTTTTGATGTTCAATCGTCCATCGTAAAAACTAACATACGGGTACATTATTTATTTAGGTTGTCAAGTAGAGCCAAGACATGGTCGAAGTGTTACCTACTTTTCTAGAAACTTCAAAAAAAATTTTTTTATTTTATTTAAAATATGGCTTCTGTCCTATTTTAGGACAATTTCGCCAGTGTCGAAGTAAGCTCTCTTTGGGAGCGACGTTGTACGGTTATTGTAGTTTTTGCAACTTGATAGTAAAATTCCAGAAACCACGTGGAGACAACTTGCGCATTAAAAATGACAAACACGAGAGCAATATATAATTTTGTGACCACTGTTCACTGTTAAGGTTAATCGCCCCATAAAATTCAATCAAAATTATACTTCAACTAGCCAAAGAAACTAGAAATACCAAAATTAGATACTGTCTACATCCGCCATGTTCGAATGCTACAAATCGAATCTTCAAAAAATTTAGAGGTTCTATTCTTTGTATAGATACGTATTTTCATGGGGTCAGAATTGACTATCATATTCAAGCTATGGCCCCGTTAAGGGTTCCATTTTATTCCTTTTTAAAAACGGAACTCTAAAAAAATTGTTAACTTAAAGGAACACTCGTGTGTCTGTCCGTAAGGAAAATAGAAATTGCAGAACAAGGTTCAATAAATTTTATTAACTTGCTCTTGACTTTTCATAAATTAATATGCGGCACCTGTTCGCCTTAAATGGAGCCGGCTTAGCCCAGGTGAATAAACAAAGCAAAGGAAATAATAATAAACTAGCATCTTGTTCCCCCATCCTACATTACCAGCAATTAGAGGGGGCAAATTATATCCATGCTTAATTAGGTCCTGGCGCTACGCCGGTCGCTGGCCCGGCGCGCTCGCTTCGCTCGCTCGGCTCGCGCGTTGAGGTGGCAATTGTACCTAATACTCTTCTTCGCTTCGCTCGTCGTCGTACCTAATTTTCCGGAACATAAATTGACGGTAAAAGTGACCAATCACATTATCGAAATGTCTTTGACGTGGGAAATATTTGGCCCGTTCCAGTGCTGGTCATGTACAGGAAACTAGTTAAACTAGCTTTTGCTAAAACTATGCAATTTTTCCGGATAAAAATCATCCTATGTCCTTTATAGAGATTTAAATTATCTACTCGCCGCGAATTTATAAGTAAATATTATGAGTATATCTTACGAGTAAGGTTTCTCAAGCAAAGGATCTTGGGTTCATATCCGGGCTCGGGCCTCTGAATATTTCGAAATTCATGTGCAAAATTACATTTGAAATTTACTACGAGCTTTGCGGTGAAGGAAAAGAAACCTGCTAAACAATTCAATGGTGCGTGTGAAGTTCCCAATTTGCACTGAGCCCACTTGGGAATTATGACCCAAGCTCTCTCATTCCGAAAGGAGGCAGCAGCGCCAGCGAGGGCCAGCAGTGTAGGATGTATCTATAAATAAACATTATTTTGGTTTCTGAGATCATCTCAGCCTGTGCTGAAATCTAAGGAGCTAAAATACAAACAAGAAGACGTAATGCTTGATCGATTTAATGTGAACACGTGTCAATATATAGAATGTGAAATTAGATGATGCAATGAAAACTGGTCATTTCATCACATTTTACTGATTGTACAAATTGGGGTTAAATCGGTATCAATTTATTAAAGTATCGGTCATTTATCGACTTTGGGCTCGCTGCGTCACATTACCGTTTAAACTATACTATTGGGACAACACTACTCGCACAAACGTCATAACTGACTAAAAGGCTGTGCCTATTTTGGGCATTAGTAGAAAACACTGAATAGTGTCGCCTAGATGAGATTTTTGATATTTTTAGATTTTTGATATTTATAAACGTAGAGATGTTGGAATTGCTGGAGAATCCCAGAATGCCGAGTACCAATTTGAAAATGCTACCGTTGTGCGGGTAATTTTTTTGAAATTATATAGGGGTTTTTATATTTTTTGTGCAAATATTTCTTGTAATATAATGTCAATTACTACACACTTTCGGGACATAATCACGTAAAAATATTAACAAGATTTTGAGTAAGAATCGTGAGAGCTCAAAAAGCATATAAATTGTACTTTTTAATTTTTTTTTGAGATCTGAATGCAATTAGTGTATTCGTCAAAGTTAGCTACTTTTATTCTATAAAATTAGATAAAATGCTCATTATTCTTTTCTGTTTCAGAATAGAATTGGCCTACAATGGATCGAGAGAAGACTTGGAGCCATACGTACCCTCAGACCATAGACCTGTGGCATCAAATACATCGTAAGTGTAAACATTTTCTTCACTCTCAATTTTTGTCCATATCCAGTCATGTTTAACAGAAAGTGGCTAATCTGAGTTAGTGTACTTAACTACTGTATAGGAGAAACAATGAGTGAGCTCAGAGCGGCAGATAAATCTATTAAGATTTTGCTCGCTGATATAATTGAATCTTTATTATTTTTGTCTATTTAAATAAATAAAAAAAAGGAAATGTTATTCAATTTAAAAAATTACATCTATTTGAGGGATTTCAAATAGTGCACTTTTCTAAAACGATCACTTTTCCAAAAGGTACATTTTCCCGATTGGGGCACTTTTTCGAAAGGTTCACTATTTCAAAAAGTGCACTTTTCCAAAGCGCACACATTTGGTATATGTACGTATATTCATGACGACAAAATGGTAAAAAACTAAAAAAAAAAATTGGGTACATATACAAAGTGGGGTTATTTTTGTTTTTCGTTCCAACCCTTCTGTGTGGGGTTTCGGTTAATAGATCTTGTAAAAATGGTAGGGGTCCTCAAATACTATTTTTCGATAAAAAGAACAGTTTCGGAAATGATCGCTCGGAAAGTTCGAACATATGCGTCAACCAAACCTCCCCCCCTTCTAACTTTTGAATCTATTGTGTAGGTTAAGCAACTACGGTACCTCACACTAAGCGTGGCTTGACATGCGATTGCCCTGTTCTATTAAATTTAGAGATTTATTAATACTAGATTGTTCATAATTTGAAAAAGTGCACTTTCCAAGAGAAATTATCTTCTGAGAAAATACACTTTCTGTACTTACGAGTATTGGGAAGTAAAAGTGGTCCTTCTGAAGAAGTGCACTTTTAGAGAAAAATGTACGTTTTGAGAAATTGAGTTTTTCGAGCGAACTGAATTCAATGAAAGAAATTTGTACAAGACCAAACACTAACGGTAAACTGAAAACATGTCGATTGTTGTTCTTCTAAATTTAATGTAAATGTGATGAAATGCAGTCGGAGGCATGCATTGGTTACATAACCTAACCTTATCTAACCACTCAATCTCAGCGGAGATACGTGTGCGAGAAACATTAAGTACCTCTCCTTGCGGTCGGGTAATAAGGGTTCATGGGACCATTGCCAATCGCGCTAACTTCATAAAAGTCAGTAAGTATGCAAAAGCATTAACCAACTCTTCGGTTGTCGATGTACCGCATACATCCGGGTGATTTTTTGCTTTAGAAACCCTTTGGTCAAAAAAGTTGAATGAACTTTGAATAAAACATGAGCCAGATGGTTTATCTGTTTAGATGCAAAGTCCTTCGTCATGAGTTGGTATGTACAGATCTTATTTTGTCAAATCATCCTACTACTGTTATAAATGTGAATTTGTGTGTGCTTGTGTTTGTTAGTCCTTCACGCAAAGGATTTGGATAAAATTTTGCAGGTGGTAGGACCTTGTGCAAGGTCCGCCCGGATTGCTACCACCATCTTGCTTGCTAATCCTGCCGTGAAGCAGCAGTGCTTGCATTGTTGTGTTTCGGCGTGGAGAGTAAGACAGCCGGTGAAATAACTGGCACGTGAGGTATCCCATCTTAGGCCTCTAGGTTGGCAACGCGTCTGCAATACCCCTGGTGTTGCAGATCTTTATGGGCGGTGGTGATCTCTTACCATCAGGAGACCCACTTGCTTGTTTGCCATCCAGTCGCATAAAAAAAAAAAAAAAAAATTGAATGCATCTTTGGAATAACAAACAGGCTACTTTTATTTAACCTGATATTCCTACAAGATACATGTTAACACTTCCCATGCGTGGTAGGATCTGCAAAAGTCAGATTGTTAAAAATTTGTTGTTATTTTTTACATTTATCCAATCGCGTCTCTGAGTCGCTTCGCGTTATTAAGTAAACGTCATTTAGACCCTGCAGACAAAGCAAACACACTTTTGCATTGTACGTAAACATACCTTCTTCGACTGAAGTTAGAAGGTACCACAGGATGTAGTTTTGATTCTTTGATTTCGTTGACTTAGAAATTTTATTTTTGATCTGCTTGAAAGATTAGAGTAGTAGACCTGATTATTTGATATTCATTTCACAGCTTGATACCGCCATGTGTTCTTGTGGAAAAGGGTCTTGACAGATGGACGGACGGACAGCTAAGTGATCCTATTAGGGTTTTGTTTTGCCTACTAAAGTATGGAACTCAAAAACTTAACCCTCTAATATGTTTTTAAGTAACAATGATACTCATGTCCGGATGTTATGTGTATAGATGGACTGGTTATATTATGAGAGTTGTGGGCAACCGCAGCAAGTGGCGAGTTGTCGTTCATTGTGGCGTTCTAAGGGGGAGGCCTTTGTTCAGCAGTGGACGTCTTCCGGCTGATGATGATGATGTTTTCAGGAGTGTTGGAGCCCTGGCTCACCTGCTGAAAGCCTCCCTTGGCTCCGGGGTGCTGGCGATGCCACTGGCCTTCAAAAACGCCGGCTTGCTGGTCGGTGCGATCGGCACAGCCATCATCGGCTTCATATGCGCACACACCATACACATACTGGTGAGTGTCTATGGGTATATGAGCGTTAATTCCGTTTGATTTTCGTGGGCACAATTTTGCTGCCAGGTAACAGTATGACAGATTCTGTTACAGTTTCCAGGTTATCTAGTAGAGGGTACAGGACGTATTTTTTTTTCGAAAATGTCATCAAACTCTACAACCTAAACTAGTGAAAGAAGGCGACTGAAACACTCGAATAATTTGGAGTGAGGACCTTTTTATAATGATGCTGGTTGATGAAATTTCACTAAGTACTTTTAAAGGCAAATGGTCGCAATTGAGACGTGGCACTTTTTAACCCCGACATAAAAATAGGGTTGTTATAAGTTTGACGCCAATGTCTGTCTGTCTTTGGCGTAGCTGTCAAACGGATAGACCGATTTCGATGCGGTTTTTTTTTACATGAAAAACAGTTTCCTTGCGGTAGTTCTTAATTATGTTCATTAAAATCTGTTCTGCCGTTTTTGAGATATCGGAGTTCTCTTAATTTTTTAATGTTGGATTCGAATAAAGACCGTGCACTTTGCACATTTGAGTTAAATTTATTTACGAAATTATATTTTAAACTTACCACGAGGTTTTCGGTGATAACAAATATCATAGAGCAACCTGTGTCTGCCTGCGAAACAATTCTATATAGTGTTTTTAAAGTTCCCTATCCGCAATGGGCCTGCGTGGGAACTACAGATCAAGCCTTCTTGATATGAGAGGAAGTCTGTGTCCTGCAGTGGGACATTTTTAATCATTACTAGCCTGGCTGTTTGGAATAAAACGCGCGGCGCATCAATCATCAATATTACATTGACACAACCCCTGTCACGAACGTCAAAAAACTATAGTGAAAGGTTCACAAATCCGCGCTGTGAACAAATTTTGTGCGCCGTTTTAATGTAAGAAACATGCAGTCTATACATAGATGTCGAAGTTTCTAGTCAAGAAAAATGCTGGAAGTTCCACAATTAACAATACCTACATTAACATACATTGATACCAGCACAGCAAAAACGACGTAAAAACAAAAGTATTTTCTCATAACTGGAATAAATGAAATATACACTTCAAATTGTAATTAGAAAGGCTAAAATCTCATTACTTTGCGTTGCGATGTCGTAAGCTTTGTATTTGCTTTTTTTAAGTGTGTATTGTTAAGGTTATGACGACAAAAATGCGCTCGTTCGGTTTGTTTTTTATTTCAATTAAAATAAACGTCTCAACGTGTTGCGTAAGAGTTTGCTGCGTTAAAAAAAAAATTTCCGCATGCTGGTAATTCCGTACACTATAATAACTCTAGCGGCGAGTCAACAAACTGTTCTCGTGCAATAATATGATAGGCATGGAGTGTAGAGGGAATCAGAACCAGGGATGTTAAGGAGCTCCGATTCCGTTTCCGTTAAGTCGGAACTTCCGTTTGATATTAAACATCCGTTTCGGTTCCGGTTCCGTTAGTTCTGAAACGGAAGTAATATCGGATGACAATGCTTAGCGCGGCGAATGGACATGGGCGGCGTACATCAAAAACAAACACAAGGCTAATTTAGATATGTAACGTTTCTGACACTCGCGATCACAACCTAATGACAGTTTTTGTATGCGAAAACTATCATTTGATTGTGATCGCGAGTGTTAGAATTGTTACGCAATAGACCCTCAGGTTTAGAAGACCTACCCTTAACATCTCGTACACCTAACACTCAGGCTCTGATTCTGGTTTCGGTTCCGTTTTCGGTTCCGATTCCGTTTCTGGTTCCGATAAACTAAATTTAAAACATCTGGCTCCGCTTTCAGTTCCGATAAAACCACATCCGCTACATCCCTGATCAGAACTATCCTATGAGGAACAAGTTGCAAAAGCGTCCAACTTTGAACGATAAATTACCATCCATGATCAGCTGGAAACCGTCTATATCACCAACATCACATTACACTGAAGTGCTTGATCTGATAGAATTTTGAACGAATGTGTTGCTCTGAGTATGAACTCTGGTTGAGTTCGAATCTCGTCAGAGTAGTGTGTTGTTGTGTTCGTGTGATTTGTGTGTGTTCTTACAGTGTATAAGTGGAGGAGCTGTTGGTAACACATTTGTTGTATAGACCTAACTATCGCAAGGTCGCGGGTGAACAAAGTAATTGTTTATAATTTATTGATATCATCATCATCATCATATCAGCCATAGGACGTCCACTGTTGGACATAGGGCTCCTCCATGATCCTCCAGTTGTCCAGGTTGGAAGCGGCTTGCATCCACCGTGAACCCGCGACTTTAACCAGGTCATCCGTCCATCTCGTTGGTGTACGCTGCGGTTGCCGATTCATTGATATGGACCTCCGCAAAGTATGTATGTATGTAAACTCTTTATTTTACAAAAGACAAGAAACAAAATATAATTTACAAACAACAAACAAATAACACGACACACTTAACGTGACAAAGTAACGCCTGATTCAATAGATTACTTTGGGAAATGTTTTTTGCCGACACATCTGTAATCCGTTCGAGACATTTGTTACGACAAAAACTCAGTAAAGGGCTTTAACCAACTTCCATTGTTCGCAGTTACATAACCGCAACCGACCTCGTTATTTTAACTGCCATATTAAGCTTAACTACACCTCTAAACTATTGTGTAACCGTGATTGTCCACAAAATTAGCAAGCAAACAATAACATAACTATTCAAGCGAAACCAAGCTACTTTAAGCTTTATTGCGATGGCAACAAGATTGATATGTCTTGTTTCTCTTAAATATGCATGTACAATTAGCTTGAAACTTTCTAATTCGTCACCTCGATACCGCAGATAATTCAGTCTCCACAGAATAGTTATGAAACAGATTGTTCACTTCATAACAACACCAGCTTCATAATACTACTAGGCCGCCTATTGCTTTCCCTGTATTTTTTTCTCTACGTATCTCTGTTTTCTGCTCTTGTATTTACTCTCTTCCATTATTTTATTTTACAAGCTTTTTATTGTCAAACTTATGCTGCACTACAGTCATCACTTCGAACCCAGTTCCGATATTATTACATTGATTTACAAAAAATTCAACTTAAGCTTTTTTTCATTTTTTATTATCTTATCGGACTTCCAGGCGGGGGGAGCGTCTTCACCCTTTTATGTATTTAGTGTTCCGTTAGCCCGCACGAAGCGGTTTGCTTCATCTTTCATAGTGCGAACTGCTAGGGTATGGAATTTGCTCCCGTCGTCTGTATTTCTGGATAAATAAAATCTAGAGCTCTTCAAGGATAGAGTGAATAGGCTGTTTTACTGAACCAGTGAGATACACCTTTCCTTGTTGTAAAATCAAGTGAAACAAGATTTTTGTGTATACGTTGTGAAGTGACAAGAATTGGACAAACAGCTGATAGTTCTATAAACAAATCCTATTTTCAAATTGACATTGAATGTAGATAAAAACTAAACTAAGTACAACAGATTTGAACTTATGATGAGACAGCGGAGCGTGCACAAACATGTGACACGTCCTACTACTGCTACTACTAAATAGAAATTTTGCACGCTGTGTCTGTGTATCTGACACATCAGATATTGGTGCTGGTGATAGTACCTAATTCATTAGCACCTACTTTAGGTAATTACGAGATGCACGCGACCGCAGCCAACCAAATAATAAATTAATAGCACAATCATTTAACACGTACAATTTATCAAACACTGCGGTTGCGGTCAAAATACACACAGCCTACTGCTAATTAGTCATAACAATATGCGTGAATAGTGATTCAACATTACATTTACCGGTGCTTCTGATTTTACAAACTTTTATGTAACTTGCAAGATTTGTATGTAAATTAAGTTTCAAGTCATGGTTACAGAAACCAACTTTTGAGCACTTTCTGATTGAGCTGAGGCACACTCATTGCACTTTGTTATAATGGATTTCTTTCATGATATGATAACCAGTTGATCCCAAAAGAAGATCAGCTCCGTTCGCAAGACCGGCAGTTTTGTTGATTTGGGACTATCTTCATGACATGCACATAATTTATTCATTTATATTTCATATTCATATTCATTTATTGCATCATGTTCATCAGTACAATTATTGTAGATCTTAAAGTAAACATGCCAGTAGGTAAGTACATGATACCCTGTCAGGGCACTGCAATTTTCTATATATGCCCATGTCGTAACGAACAAATGTTTTCTTTCTTACTTTCATGTAATTCGGTGATAATACAATAATCTGGTAAGGGGATGCTGGTAGTTCGGCTAAATTTAAGGGAAATATAACTTTTTGTGGCATTTGATACATCTTACCGAAATCCTATTATCTCCAAAAATGCTGTGTTTTTGATCGAAGTTTTATAAATAGAAAGCTTGATTAGTTTACTTACTTGTCATCGTTCTCCTGAAAAATAACTAACACTTTCTGAGTTGTATTACTTTTCACAGTATAGGCACAGACTTATCATCTGGTCATTTATTGCCCTTTTTGCTTGTCCCTTTATTTAACTCGGTATATCATGTCGTGTGTGTTATCAAATACATTCAATATCTCTGTAGCAGGGAACATAAAACAACCCACATAATAGAAATTAATTCGTTCATACCTGACGGTGAAAAATCGATGGGTCCTATGTATAAGGGCCAAAGTGATTTTTTTTCAATTTTGGGTTTTGTGCATTATAGGTATCTATAAACTATATATATTTAGATAGTGGATTAAAAAAACATTGTTTTTTAATTATTTTTCGAGTTATCATTGAAGTAAAATGGCCGAACTAGATGCAATTTTAACGTAAAAGGGCTAAACGTACGTTTGATACTTTTACGCGGTAAATCCCGGGCGGTTTTTTTTTATCTGTGTGCATAACTGCCATTTAGGTACTTGTACGTCAAGCGGAACGCCGCTACCCCGATGCTACATCGTAATGTGATTGTATTACTTTTTTTTGATTTCTCCAATTATCTTGGGTAACGTAATTTTACCAAAGATTTTAAAATTGAACGCGTATATGAGCCAAAGTACCACATAGATCTTTTTACTGTCTTTTCGAATACAAGTTTATTTCCCAGAAATTCGCGTATATGGGCGTGTGTACAATAACTTTTAATGAAAATATGTTTTATAAAAATTTATTCATGTGATTCAAGGTCAGAGTACTATTAGCTAGTGTGCCAAATTTTAGAAGTTTCGGATACACCATCTCTGAGTTACGACAGTTTTTAACTTTGAAAGCCCGTCCTGTAAAGTGAGGATTTTACACTTAAGCCCTTGTACATAGGACCCATCGAAATATAGGTGTCTGAATTTTGGTTTCGTGACAGTGTATCAAGGGCATGCTCCTTCGTTTTGCTGGCTATCCCACGGATCCCAATAGGTAACAGATGAGATGTACAGTCAACCGTAAAAATATTTATCTATTCCAAAGCTGGCAAAACCTAATCTCGTGGGTCACAAATTGCCTGCCAAAGTATTTGAATTTGCCGACCAACGCGATGATCGGCCAGCTAGCTAATAGCACGACCATTTTTTTTTTTCAAAGTTAGGTAGGTACCTCTGAAAGTAGTGGCCAAACGCCCGGCTCAGGCTTAAAAAAAGCTGCCCACCTAGATTATCTATTTATTGGTCAGCGTTGGTCTAAGTATTCATTCGATCTACTCAAACATGTTACCACAGCCTTATGACGTCGGAATAACAGTGGTACATATTTTGGAGCGTTGAATTAGTAAATATATATTTTATTTTTATACTTGACTTCATCATCATCATCCCAGCCTATATACGTCCCACTGCTGGGCACAGGCCTCCTCTCAGAACAAGAGGGCTTGGGCCATAGTTCCCACGCAGGCCCAGTGCGGATTGGGAACTTCACACGCACCATCGCCGTGGTGGCCTAATGGTTTGACCTATCGCCTCTCAAGCAGAGGGTCGTGGGTTCAAACCCCGGCTCGCACCTCTGAGTTTTTCGAAATTCATGTGCGGAATTACATTTGAAAGTTACCACGAGCTATGCGGTGAAGGAAAACATCGTGAGGAAACCTGCACAAACCTGCGATACTTGACTTGGTCCATATGATTTGACAGGTCCAGCCCTGGTTAAAATAAGTTATTTTAATCAAAATATTCCTCATTCCAGGTGACGACGTCACAAAATTTGTGCGTGGAGTTGAAGAAACCCTCTCTGGGGTACGCGGAGACCTGTCACTTGGTCTTCCAAAACGGGCCAAAACCCGTTAGAAGATATGCACCGTTTGTAAGGTAAACACTTTAAACCCCTTTCGTTTCGGCAAAGTCCGGTACAAAAATTTTTTTTATTCGGCTGGATAGCAAACGAGCAAGTGGGTCTCCTGATGGTAAAAGATCACCACCGCCCATAAACATCTGCAACACCAGGGATATTGCAGATGCGTTGCCAACCTAGAGGCCTAAGATGGGATACCTCAGGTGCCAGTAATTTCACCGACTGTCTTACTCTTCACGCCAAGATCAAATTCAAGAGCAAGATGGTGGTAGCAATCCGGGCGGACCTTGCACAAGGTCTTACCATCTGCAATCTACCCAGTGAACCAGGTTCAGTGAAATAATATTTAGCATACGTCCGAAAGGCGACAACTCTTTTCAGAACCGGTAGACGAGAGAGATAACTCGTTAGCTAATAGAGGGCCCCGTCAAGATACAATAATAACTAATAACTTAAAATTAAAGATTAGGTGCATGCTGTCAAAATACGTTACTTTTGACGTTACGTTAAAATTTGATCGTTTAAATTAAAATTATATACACGTCAAATACATTTAAAATTACTATACCGTTTCATTATCCAGAAACTCCACCTGACTTGACTTGACTGACCACAGGTGCCACCGACGTACATGTGCGTTCAAAATGTACGAATAATTATGACAGCGGCACTGGGCGAAGTTACAAAAACGCATATATGCGTCGGTGGCAGTTAATGCGTTAATTTTGAATACTCGGGTTTCTTATTAGTTGTACGGTAAATTACAGAGAGCTAGCGGATTGGGGACTGGCGCTAATACATGCGGGCGCCTGCTGCGTCTACGTTGTGGTCGTAGCCGAATCATTCAAACAGGTGGGTTGTATGAGAGACTATTTTCATCATCGTCATCATCCCAGCCTTACGTCTCTCAGAATAAGAGACTATTTACTATAAGTTTTTTATTTAACTGATAACGTTCGTAACGTAAAAGTGGCTCCGAAGCGGTAACGTTTCATGTGCTCTGCGCCCATTGGGATACAGACGTGTTTTTTGTGTGTGTATGTGTGTGTGTGTGTGTGTGTGTATAACGTTCGTGGTTTATGTTTTTAAATCAGCACTTTTATAGCTATTATGTTGTAGTTCGGAGGTTTCATCATTAAAACTAATTAATTTCATGAAAAAAGTGAGGCTTTTGCCCAGCAAGCAGTGGAACACACTACAATCTTTAAAAAAATAATTTTTCACATAATTTTGTTTTTGTTAAAAAATAAAAATGGTTTATTAAAAGCAAAAAACAAAACACAACAAATAGGGTTTCTGTTGGTCCACTCTAGTCTGTCACGTGGAAACCTGGTTCGGGGGTCGGGGTGGTCGGGGAGGGTGGGGGGTGTCGGCTAGTAACTTCTTGCAATATAATGATTGTGCAACATCGTCATCTATGTACCTTACGGCACTAGACTGGCTGTTTGGAACAAAACGCGCGGCGCATCTATCATCAGTATTACTTTGACACAACCGCTGTCACGGACGTCAACAAACTATAGTGAAAGGTTCACAAAACCGCGCTGTTAACAAATTTTGTGCGCCGTTTTGATGTAAGAAACATGCAGTCTAGTACATAGATATGTCAATTTTGTGCAAGCAAAGCAAGCGGTTTTGGCATTTGAAATCTGGCTACAACAACTACTTTTTATCAACAGCAACGTTTACTTTACGAACTCTATGATTTTATTTAAAATAATAATAAAATAATAAACAAGGGCCAGTCCAGTCCTTCAAGAAGTAGTCCAATTCATCCAGCCATCGCCATCTACGTCTGCCAGCTGGGCATCCACTCGGTGGCTATCTTGGTCCTCAACTCATCCGGCATACGACAAACATGGTCCAGTCCCACTTCGTCTTAGACGCCGCCGCGTTCGACCTATTTCAATCCTTGTAGATGTGTTTTTTTTGTTGATTATTTTATCTCACAGCACATACCATTTGAGCGAACAGGCCAAAATCATTTTAAAATTCTATCCCTTTTCCGCACTTAAAATTATTTTTTAACTGTTTTTCAGGTATCAGAAGAATACGGTGGTCCGAAATGGTCCGTGACAGCCTTCTGTGGCCTCACTCTGGTGGTCTTAGTGCCACTGTGCCAAATCAACAAACTGAAGTATTTGGTCCCTTTCTCCGCCATCGCCAACTTCGTGTGGGTCGGAGCTATAGGCATTTCCATCTACTACTGCGTGAGAGATCCTCCTAAAGTAACGGAGAGGAATCTGGCCACTTCTATTACAGGGATACCTAATTTTATAAGGTAACTTAGCGGACCCGGTAGACTTTGTCCTGCCCGGAAAAGCAGCACTACATTAAATATGATAACATACCGACAGCAACCACACCTACCGGGACCAATTATGTTTTCAAACCATCCAGGAACCTATTGAAACTTACACACAAAATTTCATCTAAATCGGTCCAGCCGTTTGTGACAAACAAAGTACAGAAGAATTATATATATTAAGATATGTTTGTTACATAACCTACAAATTTTGATTCCATTGAGAGTTTCGAAATTTACGATTTTTGCGGCATACACGGCCGTATCTTTTTTTCAAGTTAACTTGTAAATTCAATTTTTTCACAGCTTCAAGGGACTATAGATTCCTGTATAATATGGTTTTAATTTCAACTCGATGTAGCTACCCTTTCTCGAGATAAAGGGTCTTGACAGACCGACGGACGGAAAAACCATGAAAATTTTGTATGGGAAATAATTTTTCTTTTATTTTATTTTGTCATTAATTTTCCAATGTTTTTAATACTTATTATCCTATTCCTGACTTTGTTTTATATATAACTCTATTATTTTTATCACTATTTATATATTCTTTGTTTTTATTAAAACTGACGAATTACTTTAAAAGCCGTTGTAGCATAGTGGTTTAATAAGTCTCTCCAGCTCAGGAACGTAGGTTCCAAGCAACGGGTCATGGTTCTGAGACTATTATTAAGTTTTCTCAAATTTTCTGCGCAACTTTTTTTCCGTAAGAACACTCTTCAAAGTATTAGAAAACTTAAATTATGATTAAATTCAAAACATTACAATGAAGTAAATTAGTCCATTTACTTATACCCTTTAAACAGGAACAATTCCAAACCAAACACGTCCGCCATTGTCAAGGAAAAAGGAACTTGGCTGAAATCCCTCTGACGTACCGAGTTATATTTTACACTTTACCTTGTCTGCGGTTTTTTATTATGTGTGAGGAAAAAATTGTCGTTTTAACTTTGCGGTTAAATGAATTTATTTTAAAACTAGCTGTTGCACGCGATTAGACTTTTCTTTTGGAGGGGGGGGGGGGTTAAGTGGCCTTAAGGGAAAAAGACACTTCCTCCTTCCTCTTCCTACTTCTTTAAGGGCCCTTGACTTTATTTACGTGATTTTAGTTTTTAAAATTCATGCGGCGTGCGGTCGGGAAAGAACCCTTATGGACGACTTGGAAGGGAGGGTCCAGACAGTGTCAGACTCTCACCGGCTAAAAACCCGGCTTCACGTCCCCAACTCATCATCATCATCATCTCAGCCGTAGGACGTCCACTGTTGGACATAGGCCTCCCCCACCGATCTCCAGTTGCTTCGGTTGGCAGCGGCCTGCATCCACCGTGAACCCGCAGCTTTAACCAGGTCATCGTCCATCTTGTTGGTGGACGTCCTACGCTGCGCTTGCCGGTCCGCGGTCTCTACTCGAGAACTTTTCGGCTCCAACGGCCATCACTCTCCGTGCTATATGGCTCGCCCATTGCCACTTCAACGAGCCAATTCGCTTGGCTATGTCGGTGACCCTTGTTCTCTACGTATCTCCTCATTTCTGATTCGATCCCATAGAGAAACCCCAAGCATAGCTCTCTCCATAGCTCGCTGAGCAACTCTGAGCCTATCCCCAACGTCCCCAACTACCTGGAGCTTATTTCGAGGAGGAGGGGTCGGAGTGGATTCTTATCTACCCACAGAATTTTGCGTCAGCCATTTGCTGGAAAGCTGGGAAAGGAGAATGCATTCTCCCGATATGCTCTGCCAAGCAACCCCGCTCTTTTGGTTTCTTCTTTGACCCTTTTTATTATAATTCTAAGTAGAGATGTGCCGACTAGTCGCCGACTAGTCGGTAAAGCCGACTATCCGGCCACTATCGTAGTCGGCGACTAGTCGGCGAATAGTCGGCAAAAAGGGCCGACTATCCGGCTTCTTACTTTGTACGTATATTTCAATAAAATATTTATTTTCATGTATACACAGAGGGGAATTACATTACATAAAAACCTTAAGCTGTTCATTCTTGTAGTATTTACTGTTTTTCTTGCCTATACGAGAAATTATATTTTGGCATTAGTTATACCTACTTGACTTTACGGGAATCTTTGTCTAATTGTTCAAAAAATCCATACACAAGACTTTCTTTTTGACATCATCATGTCAGCCGAAAGACGTCCACTGCTGGACATAGGCCTCCCCCAAGGCTCTCCACTCAGACCGGTCTTGTGCTTTCCGCACACTGCTACATTAGTTTCGCAATTCTTCGGGCTATGTCGGTAACCTTAGTTCTACTGCGGATATCATCATTTCGGATTCTATTCCGCAGAGAAACCCCGAGCATAGCCCCCTCTCTCTCTCTCTCGTAGTCTACAAATGCAAGGCAAAGGGGGAGGTTATACTCTTCGGTCCTGGTTAGGTGCTGTGGTTCGGTTCTGTATAACCTGCCGCAACGCATTTATGTGGTCTACGGTAGGTACTATAACCTTTTCGGAAGCCGTTCTTTTTGACATGATTAAATTTATTTATTTTTAGCTCTTTTACTTTAATGAACAATAACAGTAGGCATTACCTTAACACAGTTTTATTTTCCCAATATCACCGCTTAGTTACAAAAGCAAAAATATAGAAATAAAATAATAAGAATTAAATAAAACAAACAGGTTCCGACACGCTTACAGGCATCGGTTGCGACTTGCGCCCAAATCAGCTGGTTAACAAAGCGTCACGGAAATCCCCGAACTTGTGATCGGCTTGGCCGACTAGTCGGCCGATTAGTCGGCTTCTTTACAACCGACTAATCGGCTAGTCGGCTAGTCGGCCAAAGTCATGATCGGCACATCTCTAATTCTAAGCTTAACATTTTTTAAATGTTATATTACTTTATTACAGCACAAGTTTGTTCGCAATGGAAGGCATTGGCGTGGTGATGCCAATAGAAAACGAGATGATAAAGCCAGCGCAGTTCCTGGGCTGCCCAGGCGTGTTGAACATCGCTATGGTGACTGTGTCTCTGCTGTACGCCTGCGTCGGGTTTGCAGGGTACCTGCAGTACGGAGACGAAGTACGGGGTAGCCTTACGTTGAACCTTCCCCAGGACGAAATGTAAGTATTATCCTGATACATCAAAAATGTGCGAGAAAGCAGTGCGATGTTCCACCAGTAAATAATATTAGCAACAAATAGTTGGAAAACCCCCGACTTTGTTACTTCAAAGTTCAATATCTCAAAAACAGCTGAACCGATTTTGATAAAACATGTCTAATATACAATGTAATAAAATAATCACCAATAAAAATAATAATCAATGTAATAATCCATACTAATATTATAAATGCGAAAGTATGTTTGTCCGTCTTTCACGCCGTAACAGAGCGATGGATCGACGTGATTTTTGGCATAGAGATAGTTTATGGGCCCGAGAGTGACACAGGCTACTTTTTATTCCTGAAAAATGCACAGTTCCCGAGGGAACAGCGCGCGATAACCGAATACCACGCGGGCGGAGCCGCGGGCAAAAGCTAGTTAATTAATATATAATAATATTTATACTAAAAATTATTAATTTTGTAATTATGTACCCAACAGGGTACCTACATAATGTGATCTCCTAGTTTAAGTCACACCACCTGTAAAACCATTATGTGCAATAAAGTATTGAGTAGGTATTGAGTAAGTAAGAACCATGACTAGAAAATATGGTTTAAAATAAATAAAACCGCATTCAAATCGCTTCACCCGTTTAAGAGTTACGGTGGCACAGACAGACACACATAGCGGTTAAACTTATAACACCCCTCTTTTTGCGTCGGGGGTTAAAAACAGCGCTGTGCTTACTCTTGGTTAGAAAATGAAGTAGTCTTATCGATACATTTATCCTCACCCTCAAAAAAAAAGCGCCGGCTACACTTGCAGACTTGCATGCGCAAACGCATTATGATTGGTTTTTTGGAGTCTTTTTGTATTTTTTATTTCAACTCCAAATTTGTTATTTTTACGAGTATCCCGTGAAACCATATCGAAAATATCCAGCAGTGGTGTAGGGGTTATAGCACGCAGCACGGAATGCTGAAGACCTGGGTTCGATTCTCAGTGCTGGTCTCTTTTTCTGGTTTTTCTGTGGATCCATGTCTCAGTTTGTATTTTCGATAAGGCGCCAACGCCTCGTTTCCCGGCTCGTGGTATCTACACGAGGACTTTTCTCCCCCAACGATCATTTGTACTTCTGGCTCAAAATATGAATTAACCACCTTTTTTTCAGCTTGGCCCAGTCCGCAAAGATCATGGTAGCCTGTGTGATGCTGTTGACCTTCGCACTGATATTCTACGTGCCCTTTGATGTGGTGTGGAGGCATCTTAAGCATCGAGTGCCTGCGAGAAACCACGGATGGGCCGTAGCGGGGATCCGACTCGTTGGAACTCTTTTAATAGGTATTATTAGATTAATATAATAATAATATTATTAGATTGTGAGCCTTGGTGGTCTAGTGGATTGACCTATGGCCTCTCAGCAGAGGATCGTCGGTTCAAACCCCGGCTCGCACCTCTGATTTTTTCGAAACCCATTTGCGAAATTATATTTGTTTACCACGAGCTTAACGGTGAAGGAAACATCGTGAGGAAACCTGCACACAAACCTGCGAACCAACTGAAGTGTGAAGTTCCCGATCTGCACTCGGCCCGCATGCCAAATCAGCTCCAGATGGCCAAGCAGATATGTTTGATGCTCCACTATTGATATGGTAACATCTGACTAATAATTACAATTAGTTAACTAACAACATGTTTCAGTGACCGCATCGATATAAATCTTTAATTTTTTTAACCCCTGACGCAAAAAGAGGGGTGTTATAAGTTTGACCGCTATGTGTGTCTAACTGTCTGTCTGTGGCACCGTAGCTCTTAAACGGGTGGACTGATTCGAATGCAGTTTTTTATTTGAAAGCAAGTTTTCTAGCGATGGTTCCTAGACATATTTCATCAAAATCAGTTCAGCCGTTTTCGAGATATTGAACTTTGAAGTGACAAAGTCGGGGGTTTTTGAAGACATAAAATTAAATGACTCTTTCAATGGGCACATTAAGGGCCTGGGTCACGACTTGTTCACTAATTTTAAGTGTCAGATAAAAGTAATGCCGTCTTTATTTATTCGGACAAAACAGACGGAGACGGCATCACTGATATCCGTCACTTAAAGTCGACAAGTGGTGAAACCAAGACTTGGATACCGGTTAAATGTCCAAACCGTTATCACGTACTTGGCGCAAAACCTTTTCATTTTGGTTTCGTCGCGAAGCCGTTATTTTTAAACCGGTTTTTAAGGGAACATTTCCATAAAGTTCTTGTCAGATTAACCGGTTTAGATTAATAAAAACTGGTTTATTCCGGCGCAGGATAAACGTCGCCGCCCGCCCCCGGCCGGCCAGCTGTCACTCGTCGAATAAACCGGTTTATTTAGGTTATAGTTAAGTTCTTAAAAACGTTCGCGTTCTTATGAAAGTTCGGAGTTAAACCGAAATAAACCGGTATTTACCGCTATTATATAAACCGGTTCCGAGCCTTGGGTGAAACAGGCCCTAAAAGAGGGATCAGTTATCTAATTAAAACCTTGTATTTAAGACTAATATTTTTTTTATGTAGCCTGTATTATGTTCCACTGCTGGGCAAAGGCCTCCCCTTTTTTCCACCGCTCTTCCCTGTCCTAAGACTAATATTACCAATTATTATTTCAGTTGGCATCGCCACTGCGGTTCCTCGCTTAGAACTCTTCATGGAACTCATCGGGGCAATTCTACTGTCAGTAATGGGTCTCATGCTCCCCGCCATAACCGAGACTGTCTTCCGCTGGGGCAAGGACCTGGGACCAGTTTACTGTGTCGTGTTCAAAAACACCATCATTGTTTTATTTTCCCTAATAGCTATGGTGTCCGGCGTTGTATACTCGCTCAAGACTATGCTTGAAAAACTGTGATGTTAAAAATGTAAGATGTATTAATATAAGAGTGACTTTGATTAAATATGCTTTGATTAAATATAGGTATAGTAGGAATTATTTCAAGTGTCCAGATCTCTGTAACAGCCAACCTTTCGATCAAATCCATTGTATTCTATTGTGCCCTCAACCGCATAATACCTACTCAGTTTAAAATGAACGTAAATATAAAATAAAATAGTTCATTGCAATAACGACTTTATTGGCTAGAGCAGAAAGTGCATTTTAAAATAAATACACGTTCGCAGATAATACTTTTCCATGAGGCTGCTTGTCTACGACGCATTCAATTTTGAAAAACATTATCTGCCAACAAAGTTTTATTTGAAATGAACTCTCTAAAGTAAATAATAAAGTCGTTATTTCAAGGAGCTATTTTATCTCGTATTTCATTTTATTTTAAACTGAGGATTATGCACTTGAGGATATTATAGAATACAATGGCTTAGTTCGAAAGGTTGGCTCTTAACGAGATCGGGACAGCTCAAATAATTCCTACTATCTAATTAATCAAAAAAGAGAGATGACTTTGTGTGTTGTTTTATTAACCCCCGAAAAGAAAGAAGAAAGAATGAAAGAAAGGTTTATTTTGGCTCCATAAGTACCACCTAAAACTAAGACTAAAACTAGCACTAAAACTATGTTACTTGGTGACACGGCAGGATACCAAAAAGGGTCTCCACTCAGCATGTGTTGCCGCACATTATGTGCAGTAACGCTGGTTTTCTGTGGAGCCCAAACGTTAAATATACATGTATGCATGAGCCAGTTCCTTTGCCCCAGTCAGACGAAGAAAAAAAATTAAAACCATAGACAAGGAAGAAGTGACGTGGCTCAATGTAAAAGATAATACTATACTGCTGTCGTGGCAATAAATAACCTTAAAACATTTTCTTTTGCGATGCGATGCCTCCGACAAAAGGAACTGGCTGAGATAGGGGTGTAAGAGGGGTGTTATAAGTTTGACCACTATGTGCGTCTGTCCGTGGCACCTTAGCTCTTACGCGGGTGGACCAATTTCAAAGCGATTTTTATTAATTAAAAGCAGGTTTTCTAGCAATGCTTCTTAGACATGTTTTATTAAAATCGGTTCAGCCGTTTTTGAGATATTGAACTTTGAAGTGACAAAGTCCGGGGTTTTCTCACTTTTTCTTGGTTATTTTGTTGGTGAGATTCTAAAGATGTGTGCGGACTGATACATATAACGTGACCTCATCCATCCATCCAACTGTCCCTTAACTCAACTGGTCTAACAATGCGAAAGTTTGTGAGTATTATGTGCGTGTGTATGTTTGTTCCTCCCTCAAGGTAAAACGGCTGAAAGAATTTGGATGACATTTGACTAAAGTATTTTTTTTCCAATTAACAAAAACCTTGGTAAAGCACTACGTATTCATAAATATATTTGATTTATAAATCAAAGAGATGACCTACAGACGACAATTTTGTTTCCCGAGGCACCATGGAACCTTATCATAGTAACTTTGTCTATTCATTTATCGCTCAATTTTTATCGAATCAAATTGGTTAACTGTTGTCTTTGGGGGATACCTAACCTTCTCGTGTCGAAATGATGGATCGTATTAATATCATAATTATGTATTTCGATTTCCATAAACACAAAATGGTTTTTTGTCATTGAATTACTAATGCTATGGATTGGGCCCTGTAGAGTTGTGTGACGTCAATATTTAAGGCGAACACATCTGCTTGAGTGCAAAAGCTTCGAAAGATAATTTGAATTTTCCGGAAAACCGTTAATAAACATTTGTTCGTTTTTAAATTATATAAAAGTCTATCACGTATAATTATTGCAGTAGACACATTAACTCTATCAGACCACATTTTTAATTTTCATTCAATTTTTATGGAATAATCGAGAAAAACTAACAAAAATGCAACGTTGCCAGCTCAGCAGTTAAAAACGCTCTTAAGAAGCTTTCCTGAGCAAAAATGAACGAGACGACAGATGCAGCTAATTTTCTTCGAGCGTACCAGGTGAATAAAATTATCTAAGTTATGAAATCGGAACTTACAGAAAACTTCTAACGAAGCACAAGCACTAGCTTGTGCTCAGATAACTGCACGAGAAGTTGGCGTTGTTTTTTTATCTTCCTTTCAATAAGGTTGCGTTTGTTTTACAATTCAGAGGGAACGCTTCCTGTCAGCATCTTCGGAACCTTAACCAAGGAGTCTAGCTTAAATAATTTGTATTAGTTTTTAGTTTTAGTTCTTTATAGGGTTCCGTAGGCAAAATAACAAAAACGGAATCTATAGTTTCACCATGTCTGTCTGTCTGTCCGTCCGCGGCTTTTCTCAGTGACTATCAATGCTAGAAAGCTGTAACTTTGCACGAATATATATGTAAACTATGCCGACAAAATGGTACAAAAAAAATTCTACAGTACCTACCTCCCGTAGACGTAAAGTGGGGATGTTTTTTTTTTCTCATCCAATGTTGTAGTGTGGGGTAGTAGTTATTTTAAAATCATTAGGGGTTGCTTAAAAGATTTTTCGATTCAGTGATATGTTTGCAAAATATTCCACTTTAAAGTGTAAGTTTTCATTAAAATCGATCGTCCCCTCCCCTCTAAAATCTAAAATGGTGGGTGGAAAAATGTGAAAAAATTCAGGGTGGTAGTAAGTATATCAAACTTACAAGGAAAACTTTAACGGTTAAATTTTCTTGAGAATTATTAGTAGTTTAAGAGTAAATCGCAAATGGGAATAATGGAATGTGGAATATTCCGTTCAAAATACGAAATCCTTAGAAAAATATTACTTCATTTTTTCGTAATGGCTACGAAACCTATTCCGGGTGTGTCCGACACGCTCTTGGCCGGTTTTTTATTTTATGTAAGTATGTTAAGTTTAGGATAGTTTTATTGTCATTTACACTCTGTTTTCTGTAGTATATTAAATTCATATTAAATATAATGACCCGGATAACTCACGTCTTAAATCGAGTTTAGCTCGACATGTTAAACTCATAACATGTTTATCCGGGTCATTATATTTAATATGAGTGAGTTTCACGGTAGTTTCATATAAAAAAATCCTCCGAATAATATGTAATTCCTATTACTTTTTACTTTTATACTAAAATCAAAATCCAATTTGATTTTGTAAGGATCATATTATAATGAAAGACAAAGAATCAAATAAATATACGTACTTACGTTCGAGGGGTGCGTTAGTGATTGAAAAGCACTTTTAGACACCGATGAATAAGAGTAGATTTATTTTCACACTGTCCCCTTACTTTACA
>NC_133473.1:2950331-2979121 GCF_025370935.1 Choristoneura fumiferana | reverse complement strand
GATTTCGCATACATTGCTTGTCCAATAAGTTATTTTTAACTCGACTTCAAAAAAAAAGGAGGAGGTTATCAATTCGGTTATATTTATATTTCGGTTATATATTTTTTTATGTTTGTTACCGTCAGAACTCCGTCATTTATGAACCGATTGGATTTTTTTTTTTATTTCGTCGTAGGAATGCTTTCAATTAGGTCAATAAGCAGCAATTAGGATCTGATGATCGGATCTAAGGAAATCGAGGGAACTCTTCAAAATATAGCAGGCGAGGAGGTAGACCTTGTGCAAAGTCCGCCCGGATTGCTACCACCATCTTGCTCGCTAATCCTGCCGTGAAACAGCAGTACTTGCACTGTTGTGTTTCGGCGTGGAGAGTAAGACAGCCGGTGAAATTACTGGCACTTGAGGTATCCCATCTTAGGCCTCTAGGTTGGCAACGCATCTGCAATCCCCCTGGTGTTGCAGGTGTCTATGGGCGGTGGTGATCTCTTATCATCAGGAGACCCACTTGCTCGTTTCCATCCAGTTGAATAAAAAAAAAATATTGTAGGGACACCTATAGTAATTTGGATAATCTAGCAGTAACTCGTGCATTTGCTCTTGAAAATCATAATTTGGTGAAGTCCACGATGAAGACCAGATTTGACCAACGGAACTACTACTCAATAACAAGTATTTCACGGGTTAAATTTAAATTAGTTTAACACAGTTGCCAAGCAATTTATGCTCATCGTAATGCATATGGTGGAATGGAACGGGTGATGAAGTTACCAGGACTCATAGTCAAAATACCATAAACGGGACTTATCACGCTATTATTATTACCAGGACTCCTCAAACATGAACGTCTCTGCATCGGAAAAAGGAATCTTCCGTGAAAGGTGACGAGCCGTTGAACAGCGGAACTAAGCCGTGTTTGGGCTTCATGGAATCGTTGTGAGATGTACTTTGGCTACGAATACTAAAGAAGTGTAATAAAGAAAATTTTTAACAAAAAATAACCAAAAATGGAACCGACTGTAAAACCTTTGAAAATATTTTTCTAGGTAGGTACCTACTAGCTCGAAGTCGGTACTCAGCACGACCCAGCAGTTGATTGAAACATAGTTGTAGGTGAGGTAGAACGACTATTGTTCCCACTCCTGCTGGTCCGTCTGAAGGCACCGACTTCGAGCTAGTACCGACCTAGAAACATATTTTAGGGTTTGTAGTCGGTTCCATTATATTTTGTTATATTTTATTTTTTTGGAGTCGGTTTTACTTTTTTGTTAAAAAAAATTCAAAAGTAGAACTAAATTAGGTCAAGATTAACAGTGGAAGCTTTGGTTTAATTTTTGCTCCTGTTACATACAGGGCCCACCTTGTATTTAGCAATAGTTTAAAAAAGTAATAACAGTTCATAGAAATAAATGGTTTCAAGCCGTGCTGGCCTAGTGTTTTGACCTATCGCCTCTCAAGCAGAGGGTCGTGGGTTCAAACCCCGGCTCGCACCTCTGAGTTTTTCGAAATACGTATATTGATTTGAGATACGAGATTTTCGAAGTAGTGACGATATTCAATTCAGGTTTTTTTATGTGTTCGTCAAATAAAAATAGTATTATCCTCAATTGAGAATATACACGTAATTACCAAACCAATAGGTGAGTATGACATTCGTGTAAGTACGTGTACTATACCACAAACCAGAGCTATTTCAGAAAACGTTTTCGATTTATTTTGCTTGCGTAAAACCCATTATTACGTTGGGGCATCGCACTGAAGTGATAATAAACAACAATGCTTTTTCCTGGATCCATTCTATAAATTCGTTAGCGCGAAGTAATTATAATTATTCCCGAAGACATCGTAAAGGTTAACAGAGGTAACATGATGCTGAAAAGTATTTATTTTATAACGCTACTGTTAAGCGTTCAGTGTTGGGTTGAAAGACCTACCAAAACTGGTAAGTGCTTCTTACGATACAAATGTCTATCTTTTGGTTTATACGACAATCTATACAAGATAGGTTTTGTACTACCCTACATTGCCGTTAGATCGAGTAAAAAAAATACATTTCATAATTAATATTAATTAACGTTTCCAGGTATCATCAGTAATCTAGCTAAAGTTGAAGCAAAAAATGAATCAAATATACCACCGGATGGATATATAGCCTGTAAGTACAACATGTATTAGGTTAACTAACATTTTTTTTAATCTTTAATAAGGTAGAGGTGATTTAGCGACCACATGCATTGAGTTGGAAATTGAACCTTATTGATTTCAAGATACGCCATAATTTAGTACTAGCTTTAAAAATATCCTTTGTCAGGTATGTATTCGGTAGCTGCTTTTGATTATGCGGTTACCTAGTATGATCAAACAGATGGGACCTTATAAGGAATGGCTAAATACTCAATTAGGTTGCCAGGCGACTCGCGTCTAGTTTTGTAGAAGGCAAACATTTTTTTTTTCACAATACATTTCATAAAAATACGCATGTCACGAAATGGTTTCAAAACTGCCAGTCTTGCAGTTCTGCGCTGATCTTCCTTTGGGACATCTAGGCATCATACATTAAACATCGTAACTACAGTTACACAGCCATAAAGATTGCATATCGGTTTTTGGAAAGAGACTTAAAGTCAAAGTCAAAGTCAAAATATCTTTATTCAATTTAGGCTACAACATGCACTTATGAATGTCAAAAAAATCTACCACCGGTTCGGAAAAACCTCTGCTGAGAATAATCCGGCAAGAAACTCAACGACTCGGCTAATTTCGACTTCGTAGAGCATTGTCACACACTACTTACTTATGTGACTTTTGTCAGTCGTTGTACAGGTGCAATGAGTACGGACGCATTAAGATGAAAATAAAGAGTTATTGGAACCCAACAAAACTTCAAATTTTACGATGGCACCTTTAGGAAAAAGAGGGAACTATCCTTTTTGTAGTAGTTGCAACAGCTATCTATAGATATCCGAAGTTTACAAGTAATTAATTTGACGTTAACTAATTAAGTCCGTAAAGGTGCAGTATTTATTTGATATAAATCATCACTTAATAAATACGATGATTGATGGACGGTCGCCAGTGTTCGGAAATAGTCGTGAACAGCCAATTGTCTTTTTCCGATTACCGATATGCAATCTTTTTCGCCGGGTACCCAACAGGGTTTTTGTACAACTCGGCATTATAGTAAGTTTTTCAAGCAGGCTAACATTTTCTTTATCGCAGATGGTCGACCAGTCCAGGTAGGCGAGTTCCCATGGATGACCTCTATCGACACCAAAGTCAATGACGGCAGCAACAATTACAACCAATGTGGTGGCTCGCTTATCAGTGACAAGCACGTCTTAACGGCCGCCCACTGCGTCGTCACTGCGCGGCAATTACAAGAGTAAGTATACAGCCTGTATTTTTCCTGCAGGTGGTAGGACCTTGTGCAAGGTCCGTCCGGATTGCAAATAGAATCCCATGTAATCATATTATGCATGGCGTATTTGAACGTCAATAACGGACGGACGTCAATGACGGTTCTGGCAGAACATCAGCGCTGCAGGCGTCTAACGCCTCAGCATAATGCTGAGTCAGCGGCCGTTTCGCTTTTGCGGGGACACACAAAATCATATAATTTAATTTTTGTATTTCTTTTTCTTTTATTTGTGTTTGCTGTTGTTGTTTTTTAGTTTTGTTGTGTTTGTGTGTCTTTGTGAATGTGAATAAATGTCTGCTATTCTATTATATTCTGTTCTATAATAAGTTATAGTGAAAAATAATCATCTTACATGAACAGCACTGGTATGAACCAAATTTTTCCTAAAATAATTTGATCCGGACATATATAGCTAGTAAGTGAAGAAATGATAATTCTGTGTCAGTGTCAGTCATATCTGGCCATCGCTTCTATAAGATGCAGTATTGTGAGGAATATTTATTAGGGCTTTAATTGGTCCAGCGCATAGGAATGGCTTGATTTTATGCCATTACATATTCCTTGATCTACGACTACTTCTTACAACTACTTTATGCCATTACACCTTTATTGAACTACAATTACTTTTTACAACTACTTTATGCCATTACAATACAATACAATACAAAGACTCTTTATTGTACACCAGACATAGTAAGCGATACAGAAAACAGATACACAGAAAAAAAATATTACAAGGTGAGCAATAGGCGGCCTTATCGCTTAAGAGCGAGCACCTTTACACCTACCTAGAGAGCATTACACCTTTTTTGAACTACAACTACTTTTTAAAACTATTTTATGCCTTACACCCACTACCACTACTTTATGCCTTTCTTGAACTACAATATTTTTCTTTTTCAGCGTCATAATTACAGTCGGTGATTACATAAGAAACAGCTTCCCTAAGGATTGTGACGCCTACAATCAATGCACGGTGAATCATAGGACGCATCCCGCAAGAGTCACATGGCATCAAAAATATAACCCGAACAGTCTCAGCAACGACATTGCTATGTTAAAACTCGCAAAACATGTCAACACAGGTAAAAATAAGATGATAATAATAATAGGTACTGATTAGATAGCTGAAAGTCTGGAATAACACGTATTACTATTTATCTCGCGTGGCCCGCGTGAGAATTGCGGCCCAAGCCCTCTCATTATGAGAGGAGGCCTGTACCCAGCAATGGGACGTATGTAGGTTGGGATGATGATGACTATCCCAAAATTCCCCACGGGATCGATATAAAATCTTAGAAATACAACTGCTAGAATTAGAGACATGAAATTCGACAGTTTAATAAGTAAGTGTTTATTTTAATACTAGTCTTTAGCCACTGCTTTACTCGCGTGAATCATTAGATCTGGGATTCGTATTGAAACTGGGTTACCTACACTAAAGGTTCAACGTCAACTTTTTTGTTTTTGGCTATTGGACGACTCTTGGCAGCAGCAAAGTGCGTTGTCCTTAACCAGTTTATAAACAATTTCTAAACGGTGGTTGCAGTAGAGTGCTTGTGGTATACCTAAAATGGACAAACAAAAACAGACAATACACATCCCTTAACCCTGCTGCATAGAAGTAGCTTACACGATGTAGACAAAGAACAAGGAAAGACTTAAAGAAATTTCCACGAGATAGAGAATGAAGGGTATTTGTTTTGCTACAAAGCGACCCTGTTTGGAAACCCTGTTGAGAATCTTTGCTGCAAACCAGTATTCTGTCACTTTCCGCCTTCTGTTAAATTAAATTCGTTGTTCACCATCAATTAGATACTTTTACACAAAAAGTTTGAATATATTATTTTGACGACCAGATGGCCTAGTAGTTAGAGAACCTGACTACGAAGCTTGAGGTCCTGGGTTCGATTCCCGTGTCGGGCAGATATTTGTATAAAAAATACGAATGTTTGTTCTCGGGTCTTGGGTGTTTAATATGTATTTAAGTATGTATATATCTATATAATTATATTTATCCGTTGCTTAGTACCCATAACACAAGCTTTGCTAAGCTTACTTTGGGACTAGGTCAATTGGTGTGAATTGTCCCGTGATATTTATTTATTTATTATTTATGTATGATATTTAAACAAGCGATGCATGCCAGCTTCACGAGGGTGTAGTTTTTGGGAAATGGAGCTGAAAAATGTGAAGTGCTTTTGATTAAATCTTTTTTATTATCTTCTGTTCCAGGCCTTATCCGACCAATCAATCTGCCTCCTTTCGACGTCGACGATCCCAGATACGAAAACGCACCACTCACCGTCGCTGGTTGGGGGAGGACCGAAAGCTCCGGAAAGCATACATCTAACAGTTTACTTGCCACTGAAGTCAACCTTAAAACTAGACAGGAATGCTACAAAGTCTACTATAATCAATATCCCGAAGCCCATTTGTGCGCCGGCAAGCCTAACACGCGGACAAGCTCTTGCAAAGGTGACTCCGGTGGCCCGCTTATGATGTATTACAGGAACAAATTTTATGTGTCCGGATTAGTTAGTTTTTCTTGGGCTGGCGAAACTTGCGGTGTTAGCAAAGCTACTTATTACACCAATGTGTTTAAGTATATGAAATGGATTGATTGGGCCATGAAACAATAGAGTTGCGGATGTGAGATTTTACAACAGCTATACTCAACCTGCGGGTCGCACGAAAATCAACCATTTCTACTTTAAATGTTGTTGTTGCACCATTGCATTGCTACGACGCATTTGTGGGTCACAAAAAGAAAAAAAGGTTGAGTATGGCTGCCTTAGAACAATAATAATGAAAATTCAGGATAATATTCCGAATAATTTTTCGAGATTGTTTACTACATAAAAATAATTCAAAATGTGTTACCTATTAAGAGATTTAAAAATGCCATTAAATCGAAATAAACTTAACAATTTTTTCCGATTTTCTTTTTTTTTCGTGATTTTTGTCATTTTCTTTTTTTTTAAATGTATAACTGTTTTTAATAAATTATTATTGTATTAGTTATTAGTTTGTGACATTAATATCATTTCGCTTATTGACTTAGAATTGTATGTTTTTATAATAAAAATTGTATATTTAATTGTTGTACAAAGGTATATAAATGATGAGAATAAATTGATTAAGGATTTTTTCCGTGATTTATACATATCTCACCTAGTGAAAAGTGCATGCAAATGAGGTCAAAATTATAGCCCACCACTGG
Organism: Choristoneura fumiferana; assembly: GCF_025370935.1. Lineage (NCBI taxonomy): Eukaryota > Metazoa > Arthropoda > Insecta > Lepidoptera > Tortricidae > Choristoneura > Choristoneura fumiferana. The sequence continues at coordinate 2,972,483 of NC_133473.1, read as the reverse complement.
CTCAGTAACAGCTTGTGCTAGCGTTGAAGAGCCGTAGGTTGCACGTTGCACGGCATCCACTAAGACCACCTGATTAGATCACCTAGGTGATTATGTTAATTCGTCTTCCCCCAGATCCCCCATATGATGAGAATCCCCAGGTGATTCAACTGGAGACTATGTCCAGGACGATCCCCTAGGTGCTTTTAGTGGACAGACATATCTGCTGTAGGTTGTGTGTGTTCTGCATTATATATAATGATTTTCTTTTATATCATCACTACAATAGTATAAAACAGTCGCTTCCCGCTGTCTGTCCCTATATAATAATATGCTTAGATCTTTAAAACTACCTAACGGATTTTGTTGCAATTTTTTTAATAGATAGAGTGATTCAAGAGGAAGGTTTATATTATGTATAATACATGCATAATATAGTAGAGAAACACTGATAATTTTAGAGGTTTCCGATCGAGGGAACTGACATCGAACTGCGCGCGATAACCGAATTCCACGTGGACGAAGTCGCGGGCAAAAGCTAGTTCAGTATATAAAATACATCATAATGTTGATGCGTTTTGAGTGTTCTCAGTGTTTTTGTTGATTTTGTTACATAAAATTTGTTTTTATTGTGGTTATTTGGTTTAACTAAATTAAATATTGTTTAATTTTGACAACATCTTGCCCTGGAAATCTAGAGCTAATTTGGCTTACTTTTTACTTGAGAACATGTTGAGAACATACATTGTTTAAAAAATCTGTCTATGTTTTTCAAATTGACACTAAAAAATAAAATTTTATATTCGAAAATTTTGCTTAGACATCCGAGAGGGCACGCTCCCAGCATCTTCCGAACCTTGCCTAAGGGGACTCCTTTAGTTCAGTTTAACTTAGTTTATTAATCTAATTATTTAGTCAATATAAATTATATCATAATCCACATAGTTTTTAAGTTACACTCTACAGTCTGTTCATTATAGGAATGGACAGAAGGAAATAGGTTATTTATAATGCACGCTTTAGGAAGTCATTCAATAAATTGCATTTTTTTAGTATACGGTCTAAACCTAATTCTAATTAAAATGTCGAAGACGTCAATATTGGTTTCAATTATTCATTAACTAACTGTTGCCCGCGACTCCGTTCACGTAGAATCCATTTATTGCTATCCCACGGGAACTATGCAATTTTCCGGGATAAAAACTAGGATTCTATGTCATTCCCCGGGACTTGTACTATCTGTATACCGAATTTTACCTAAATCGGTTCAGCAGTTAAGACGTGAAGTGGTAGGTAACAAACAAACATAGTAATACATATTTACAATCTTTCGCAATTATAATGAATATTAGTGAGATTAACTTTGCTATTTTTCATATAATAATTTAAATACAATATAAAACTTTTCCTATTTTGTTAAAAACAGAAACGTCTTCCTATAAAATACCTAAAGAGGCAGAGGTAAAGAACATTCTGCAAGAAACGGAACGTTCATAATATTGCTGACTCAAGAAATATTCCGTACATTATTTATAGCTTTTAATCGCCAGTTTGGATCAAAATGTGATGACCTTAAATCATATACGAATAGTTAACTTTTCACAACAAAAGCACTGCACCAAATTTGATGAAATTTGAAAAAACTGCGCTTTATAGAAAACTACGAGTAGAACATTTTAAACAGGGAAAGAACCACAAACACAGTTATTAAATTATGTATAAATAAATCGAATTAATATTATTCAAAATTCGTATTTATTTTGTTATTTTGTAAGACATTACCGTATTAATCTACTTAAGTAAACAAAATTATGACTTCATCTACTCATATTCAATCATTATCATCATCATTAACGACTTCCAAAAAATAGAACCTCTCTTCTGTGAACTTCTAGAGTCCAATGTTATCCTAACTATAGTGTAACTAGAAAGGACTAGTAATTATCCCGAAACATGTCAAGCTAAACTCGATTCGACGATTCAATTCTTTTTTTTTTTATTTGACTGGATGGCAAACGAGCAAGTGGGTCTCCTGATGGTAAGAGACCACCACCGCCCATAGACTCCTGCAACACCAGGGGGATTGCAGATGCGTTGCCAACCTAGAGGCCTAAGATGTTATACCTCAAGTGCCAGTAATTTCACCGGCTGTCTTACTCTCCACACCGAAACACAAGATCCTGCTGCTTCACGGCAGGATTAGCGAGCAAGATGGTGGTAGCAATCCGAGCGGACCTTGCACAAGGTCCTACCACCTGCAAAATTCGATATAGAAGTCGTCAAAGGTAACCAACCACTGCAGAAACAATTAAACAACAACAAAAGTTTTAATTTTACTTTTTATATATATATACGAGTACTTACATTAAGTAATTTTACATTGTTTAGGATTAGTTATATGTATAAATAATTATAATTTAATTATATTGTTTATTAAATTCTCATGTAGGCAACAATCAATCATTATAAAGATCCTTGGAAAATACGTCTCCGTCTTCCGCCTAGAATAATGACGATGATGATTATAAGTCCGTATGTTTGGTGATGAACTCCCTTATTGTAGGAGCGGCTATGTCTGCGAACACACTGGGACTGAGGGGTTGCGCGCACCCCCTCCCAAAAGAGACTATGCCGACCGCCTGCCCATCCTGTATAGCAGCACCTCCTGAGTCACCCTGTAAAAAATAATTTTTGGAGTAGTATATTCCTTTATAGTTGATTCTTGACCTCTCACATCGGATATAATGTTTGCTAGTAAATTGGTAGGGTAAAGGTCATAGCTCATTACAGCCATCCGGCACCCGACCAGCACCGCCTCGCCTCGAGCGGTTATTATTTGTCAGTGTTCATATGGATTTGTATGGGCATGCGCTCACTACATCAACTTCGAAGCGTCACCGGATCGCCTCACTAACGAGGTTGCCACGCGCGGACGGCGAATGGACCACCTGCTGACAACGAGTGGACACCGAAAGTCGAGGCGGTGCTGCAGGGCTACTACGAAACTTGAAACTCGAAGTTGGTGTCGTGCGGTCCCTCTGACACTTATACTATTTAATACGAGAGCGAGAGGGACGGTACGATACGAACTTCGAGTTTCGAGTTTCGTAGTAGCCCTGCAGGTCGGGTGCCGGGTGGCTCTAATGAGCTGTAACCTTAAATCAAACGCAAACTGCAATCGTTACAAATAATTCAAAATATCAAAATATACCATTCGATACATAATAAAAAATAACTTTTATACAAAATGTGTATTATACCGTACGTTTGTTAGATTAAATAAGTGTTACATCAAATGATAATTATATCAAACGAAAATTTACATTTTAAAATTATACCAAATTATAAAAGTGTTATCTCTCTATAAATAAAAATGAATCGTAAAATGTGTTGCTAAGTGCAAAACTCGGGAACAGCTGGACCGATTTCGCTAATTCTTTTTTTGTTGTGTTCGTTATTGTTAGGAGAAGGTTTTTATCGAAGGAAATATAAAAAAAATCAACAGGGGCGAAGCCGGGGGCAACAGCTAGTGCTGAATGAAATTATACGAGTATCATAATTTTATATTGATCATTATACACCCCCATGTTTACAGCGTATAAATGATTGATTGATTGTTCGTGCTCTACACCGGGCTTGCCAAAACATGTATATTTGGATTTTATTTTCAAAGTTTACAATTTTAAACGTTTTTATGTGCAACGTTTCACTTTGAAATCATGACGTAACAGCTTTAAATATTAAAAGAAATCCATTTATTTACCCTTTACTTATTTCCTATTCAAAAGACCATCGTCCTTTGTGAGTGAGCCCCAGTCGTATGCCAGTACGTACCTACACACACATACACAGTTCTGCGTTTTACTGATTAACGTTTTGTAAACTGTACTTGGTACAGTACAGTAAAAGGCCGTGGTGGCCGAGTGGTTTGACCTATGGCCTCTCAAGCAGAGGATCGTGGGTTCAAACCCCGGCTCGCACCTCTGAGTTTTTCGGAGTTCATTGTGCGAAATTACATTTGAAATTTACCACGAGCTTTACGGTGAAGGAAAACATCGTGAGGAAATCTGTACATACCTGCGAAGCTATTCAATGGTGTGTGTGAAGTTCCCAATCCGCACTGGGCCCGCGCGGGAACTACACTGTGCGCAGCAGTGGGACGGTTTATAGGCTGGGATGAAACTGTACTTGGAATCATCCAAGTTACATTCACCACCTTTTGACCCAGAATCGTTGCAGATTATAATCACATTATACCTGACAAGTCCCTTGCCCTCCGAGGAAAAAATTTCCTCCGCACCACATATTCCTTGTGAGTGTACCCGGGTATGAGAGGTAGCACTGTGGCCAGTACACTACAGGAATCTCGACGTCCATCAGTCTTTCAGGAATGCTGGAGGCGCCTTGCTGGAATCAACGTTTAATCTTACTTATTTTTCATCACACTTGCTCGTAAACAGTGTCGTAACATGCAGGCTACCTTGCTTGCAACCCCCCAAATAAAACCCTCGACCTTAATGTGCTTCTCATGAAACCCGTGGTCGGTAAATGAGTCATTGCCCGTACTAATTTTCATGCCATGAAGCCCAAGGTCGGTAAATGAGTTTGTTACTGCATGCACGCCATGCACATGCTGCTTGGGGGCGGCGGGGAGATGTCAGGGAGCTGGCGCTGCCAAGAGCGCAGCCAGCGGTATCGGCAATTTTTGAAAAAATATTAGTTTTTCTTTTACAAATATACAATTTTACTCGCAAATGTGATGAAAAACATTGTATGTCGCACGGGCGGTACTAGAATTACGAACATCGACTCATTAAAGCCTTCGACTTCGGGCTTCTAATAGACTCTCGTTCGTAATTCCTTATTTACCGCCCTTAAGACACAATGTACTAATAAACTGGCATCTATCTACGGCTCCACACGCAGCGGATTAACTGAACGTCCGTAATTTTAATAAATTACATAGCAGTCTTTATAAACGCTGCTTGAACATCCCACTAATCCTATTAATATTATAAATGTGAAAGTTTGTGAGTGAGTGAATGAGTGAGTTTGTGAGTGAGTGAGTGAGTATGTTTGTTACTTCTTCACGCTGAAATGGCTAGACGGATTTAGATGAAATTTGTCAAAAAGTTAGTTTATAACCTGGATAAAAACAGAATAATTTTTATCCCGATATTCCCACGGGATAGGGATAAAATCTCTTAATAACAAGCGCTGGGCTTAGAAGCATTTAATTTGGTATGTGGAAAGCTGAACGTCTAGATTAAAACATAGGATACTTTTTATCCCAATATTCCCACGGGATAGGGATGACATATGTAAATAACAACCGCTAGACTTACAGTTATGAAATGTTGTATGTGGGTAGCTGGACGTCTGGAATAACAAATAGGCTACTCTTAATCCCGATATTCCCACGGGATAAGGATAAAATCTCGAAATAACAACCGCTGGGCTTAGAGTCATGAAATATATAGGTATTCTAAGCGGACGGAGTCGCGGGTAACGGCTAGTCCTTAATAAATGAAAATGATATTCCTTAATCTACATTACCTTCGTCCTTCCCCACCCACTGACCATAATCTTCGTGCCTCCTCTGATTGGGCGGTTTATCTTTGGCAAGTCTATCGGCTGTATAGTATCCGAGAACGTGATTGGATCAACCGTCTTCATGACAGCTACATCTTTGTCAAACGGGGGGTCATCATACTCTGGGTGTGGTGTTACTTCGGCTATAGGTATGATAGTGCCGTTTTTGCGAGAGGCACTGCCGGCTCGAAGGACCACTGTTGTTGGATCCACGCTAAAAGGAAGGAAAGATGATAGTAAGATATCAACAGTTTTTGATACATATTCGTGAAAATATCATCCTAAATATCTGTCTTTCCCAGGGTATATTTGTCTAAATCGGTTTAAAAGAGCGTGAAAAGGTAACAGATAAGTCAGAAAGACAGTTACTTTCGCATTGTTAGAGGGTTGATGCATCTTTAAGTTTGGCAATCAAATACTGATAGGAAAAGCGCGGAGGGGAACCCGTTGTGGTACAGAAGTATGGATGCATCGATATCTATGTAAGCCGTAAGGTACCTAGATATAAATGAATGGATGGATATAGATAGACCCTGTAAGCATAAAGGGAGGCCCCGGAAAGGTTCATTTATAAACCTACTTGTTAAAGGATTTTTTTTATTACGTAAATTCTCAACGGCTCAATTACTCACTCTTGTGCACAATGCGCTGCTGTTAATATATATTTTTCACTAACGATAAACCCGCCGCAGAAATAAGAGTTGTTCACAATGAACGACACTTGGTAAGGGTGGTCTTCAATGAATGCCTCCTGCCCTCCCACTATTCTGTCCTCATCATGAGAAGGATCGGGAGATCCAAAGTCCCACCAGGTTGGAAAGTTATCAAAATCCAGAATAGGCAGGTTTTCCGGCTTGATATCTTGTGCTAGAAAAAGATGTCGTGTATTCGTAAACGAAATAAGTTTTAGGTAAAAATTTCAATTCCAGACGTACAGTAACCTACAAATCAAATTTGATCCAAAACTTACACACGCAAACAAATCCTCATAAACTTCCGATTTTATCAGCGGGACTAGCTTATTACCGCGGCTTTGCTCTTGTACTACTTACTACTAACAGGGCGTAGTGACCCGAAATGGGTCTTGACCTCCAACACCAGACTACGCCATGCTTTACGTACTTGGGCCAGCTCACCAGCCATTGACCCCGAGATCCAAAAGGTCTTTCAAGACCTCGTCCCTCCAGCGGTAGCTGGGACGACCGCGGCTCTACGTCCACTCGGTTGTTTCTCTTCACGTCTCGATCCTCTCCTAGCCGTTCCACGCTTAGAATGTATTTCCACCAAAGGTGTGCAAGGATGTGTTGCGAGGAATATGTTTTTCATTAAGAGAAGTTTCCCTGCCGGCCGCGCGGCCGCGTTAGGTATTCGTTTGGGATATTGCTGTTTTTATCGCTCGTGACATAAGCGCTCGCAGCTGTCCCCCCATGCCTTCCGCAACGTCGTCCGTAATTTATATAGAGATAGCAGTAGGCTTTTCAAGATTTGGACGTTTGAATTTTGGGTTTCGTTGTCCTCGTATTATACGAAAAGTATAGCACAGAAATCAATGATATTTTACAATCAAGATATTCATTATATTTTCTATGCTTGTGGTTTTTTCGATTTTTGTAAAAATGCTTTATTAGTCTGTAATTCTCGTGCAAAGTTGATGTCTTTTTTTTGTTAACTTTTGAGCTCCTCTAATTCTGATATTACAGATTTATATGAAAATCTGAAAAACCACAGGCATAGATAATTACGTCAAGTCCATACTTACAAAATTTCATCTATTTCTGTTGCCTAGTTTTCAAATGAGAACGGGACTACATTTGTATGGAGAATGGAACGAAGAGACTTCTCTTAATCAGTAGAAACTCTTCATTTTCCTATCCTCGCACAACACAGCTCTAGTAGAAACAAGTGAGCGGAGCTACGATAGCAAAATGAAGCTGATATTATAACGGATAACTCACGTCTTAAACCGAGTTTAGCTCGACATGTTTCGGGCTATTTCGTAGCCCTGCCTCTCAGGAGCACGCGACTCGGCTGCCGCAACACGCACACTACGCGCCACCGCTCTGCTCGCACGACGACTTGAGTCCCCGAACATAGCCCGAAACATGTCGAGCTAAACTCGGTTTAAGACGTGAGTTATCCGTTATAATATCATTTAATATGAGTGGGTCTCACGGTAGTTTTATGTTCAAAATGAAGCTTTTCTTTTGGTTCATGAAAAATACGTTCCCCTCAACACATCCGCACACATCTCTGGTGTGAGCCGAGCCATACACACGCACGCTTTGCTCTTGTGGTAGAGTAAAAATCCGACTAGCGAGAATTCCGAAAAATGCGATCTTTATATTAATGCGATGATTAACTCAATAGATCCAAAAAGCTTACCAGAACTTAGACATAATTGGAGCACAGTGAACATTAAACTAAATTCAAACATGACTTCTGATGCACAGTCACATAGCGAGTGAAATTCTAATACCCGTGCGTTTTATACCGCCACCCTGAAATACTTTAGAATTAATTTAAATACTCAATACTTATGTAAATTACCCTCATAAATGCTAATTTTCCAATTGACATACTGCCATAACATGGTTTTACCAGTTATGAGGTGAGATTTAACCGTTAGTGCTTAGTGCAGTTGATTTCAATCTGATTTTAAGTATTAAATTGGTTTAGTTTCTTTAACATTCGGTGTGCTGATTCTTTACAACATTCCTTGTGTAACCTAAACAACAAAAGTTGAAAAAACCCTCGACCTTGTCACTTCAAAGTTCAATATCTCAAAAACGGCTAAACCATCGAACGACTTTGTCACTTCAAACAATGTCTAAGAACTATCGCTAGAAAACTTGCTTTCAATAAAAAAAACCGCGTTCAAATCGGTAAACCCATTTACGAGCTACGGTGCCACAGACACACACACAGACACACATAGCGGTCAAACTTATAACACCCCTCTTTTTGCGACGGGGGTTAAAAAATGGTTTTAATTTTTTCAAGTTCGGATCTTCTAGTTTACTATTACAGGTGGCTATTGTGCTGCACTTGACTGGGCATACTCCCTGATTAAATACAAATACAGGTCAAGATTGTCCTTTTAATAATAAATATTATAGCTTATTGCCATCTGAAGGTTTTTAGGGTTCCGTAGCCAAAATGGCAAAAACGGAACTCTTATAGTTTCGCCATTTCTATCTGTCTGTCTGTCCGTCCGCGGCTTCTATCTATCAAGGACTATCAATGCTAGAAAGCTGTAATTTTGCCCGAATATGTATTTGTATATGTAAACTATGCCTATGACTATGCCAACAAAATAGTACAACAAAAAATTCAAAAAAAAAATTTTTTAGGGTACTCCCATAGACGTAAAGTGGGGGTGTTTTTTTTCTCATCCAATGAAGTATCGTTGGATAGGTCTTTTAAAACCATTAGGGGGTTGCGAAAACGATTTTTCGATTCAATGATTTGTTTGCACAATATTCAACTTTAAAGTGCAAATTTTTATTAAAGTCGAGCGTCAAAAATCTAAGCCGGTGGGTGGAAAAATTTGAAAAAAATCAGGATGATAGTAAGTATATCAAACTTACAAAGAAAACTATAAGAGTCCCTTTGGCATGCTAAGTTTAAATTACCCACTTGCTGAGCAGCCCATCTGGTTGCTCGCTCTCTCTCCGGTAAGCTGTAAAAGCCGTCTGAGGCTAACAGCAACAGTCCGTCCGAAAAAAAAAACTATAACAGTTAAGTTTTCATAAGAATTATTAGTAGTTTAAGAGTAAATAGCAGGCTATGGTATAAAATATACCTAAACTTGGAATATTCCGTACAAAATACGTAAATCGTTAGAAAAATATACTTAATTTTTTCGTAATGGCAACGGAACCCTATTTCGGGCGTGTCCGACACGCTCTTGGCCGGTTTTTTGTTATCTGCAAACATTGAACCAGTATAAAAAGTGCAATGTAGTAAAGACTTCAGGCAATCGGCTGTCCTCAATTGAGATTTTAATGTTAGCTCCAGACACTTTAATAATATTTTGCAACAGTTGTATAACAGGTGGTCAAAAATGGTGAGTAGCGTGAGTTACGATGTGAGCGTAGAGTATAGGAGTAGAAAAATACCTTTATGACGCAATGATGTATCGTTTAAGTATTTAAAGACTAGGAACCAGGGAATTTATTATTATGACGACCAGATGGCCCAGTGGTACTTAAGAGATCCTGACTACGAAGCTTGAGGTCCCGGGTTCGACTCTCGTGTCGGGGCAGATATTTGTATGAAAAATACGAATGTTTGTTCTCGGGTCTTGGGTGTTTAATATGTATTTAAGTATGTATCTATCTAAATAATTATATTTATCCGTTGGTTAGTACCCATAACACAAGCTTACTTTGGGACTTTGGGACTAGGTGAATTGTCCCGTGATATTTATTTATTATTGTATTTATTTTATGAGTTTTTATTTCTAGCATATTATGTCCTACTGCTGAACGCCCCTCCCGATACTTCCTTTGCTCTCTGTTCATTACATACATGGGCCAGTCCTTCAAAAAGTAGTCCAGTTCATCATATAAATAGTTGAAAATGAAGTGTATCTAAGAAACATAATTATTAAAGCTCTAGCATATCAATATGTGCGCCAGGTCTTTTCAATGTAGTGCCGTATGTATAAGTTATATACTTCATTAGGTATTTAGTCATTCAAATCACTCTCGTTGGGGTTACTATCAGCGTAAAAAAACAAATATATATATATTCATTTATTCAAAGAAAGTATAATCATACAAGAATCTCACAATATTTATATTCAACTAGCTTTTGCCTGCGGCTTCGCCCGCGTTTAATTCGGTTATTGCACGCTGTTCCCTCGGATTTTTCCGGAATAAAAAGTAGCCTATGTCACTCTCGGGCCCATAAACTATCTCTATGCCAAAATTTACGTCGATCCGTCGCTCCGTTACTGCGTGAAAGACGGACAAACATACAAACACACACACTTTCGCATTTATAACATTAGTATTAGTATGGATTTGTATCTAATCAAGATACAAACTATATTTAATTCCTGCTGATGTTAAGAGCCGTCTCAATAAACTCTTTGTATTTGTAAACGTTAGTAAAGTATCCAAAGTCTACGGGGCAGGTTTGATATTCTTTCGTGTAACTGACTATGCCGGCCAAATAATACTTGTTCTCGTGAAGCATCACCAGAGGACCTCCGGAATCACCAGGACACATGCTGTTACCATTAGGGTCTCCAGCGCAGAAATGTCCTTCCGGCATATACCCATGTTCTCTTGTGCACATAGTTCTGTTTAAAATATTGATTTCAGCAGATAGTAAGACGTTAGAAGTTTTTAAATTGTGGTTCCATCCCCATCCAGCAATCACCACGGACGGTCGAACTATCTTGCCAGGGTACGTATCTTCTGGGTCAAAAGTTGGCAAAGGAATAGGTTGAATGGTATCTGAAAGGCAAATAAAAGGATTGCTAAGAATAATACGCTGCATTAAACTTGAAAAGAATCTAGTGCGAGTCTAGAAACAACTAATATTATTGTCAGTAATGGCGTTTTTATAAAGCCGTGGTGGCCTAGTGGTTTGACCTATCGCCTCTCAAGCAGAGGGTCGTGGGTTCGAACCCCGGCTCGCACCTCTGAGTTTTTCGAAATTCATGTGCGGAATTACGTTTGAAATTTACCACGAGCTTGGCGGTGAAGGAAAACATCCTGAGGAAACCTGCACAAACCTGCGAAGCGAATCAATGGTGCGTGTGAAGTTCCCAATCCGCACTGGGCCCGCGTGGGAACTATGGCCCAAGCCCTCTTGTTCTGAGAGGAGGCCTGTGCCCAGCAATGGGACGTATATAGGCTGGGATGAATGGCGTTTTTACTAAATTGACCCTGCTTTTTCATACAGCTTGGCATTGTAAGAAGGAGAAGGTGGAAAGGGCCTTCAGTGAGGGGAATAACTTCGCCGTCTCGAACTTCTCTAACCTGTAAAGCTTTGCAAGTAGATTTATGTGATGCATGTATGCACACTATTATCATTTATTAAGAGGAGTTTCCCTGCCGGCCGCGCGGCCGCGTTAGGTATTCGTTTGGGATATTTATTGCTGTCTTTATCGCTCGTGACATAAGCACTCGCAGTCGTCCTCCCCCCCCCCTGCGTTCCGCAACGATGTCCGTAATTTATATCGAGATAACTGTAGGCTTTTCAAGATTTGGGCGGTTGAATTTTGGTTTCGTTGTCCTTATATTATACGAAAAGTACAGCACAAAAATCAATGTTATTTTACAATCAAGATATTAACTATATTTTCTATGCCTGTGGTTTTTTTGATTTTTGTAAAATGCTTTATTAGTCTCAGTCTGTAATTCTCGTGCAAAGTTGACATCTTTTTTTTTGTCGACTTTTGAGCTCCTGTAATTCTGATATTACACATTTATATATGAAAATTCTGAAAAACCACAGGCATAGATAACTAATTGCGTCTAGTCCATACTTATAAAATTTCATCTATTTCTGTTGCCTAGTTTTCAAATGAGACCGGGACTACGTTTGTATGGAGAATAGAACGAAGAGACTTCTCTTAATACGCTTAGGTTTCATCTTCGTCATTATCATCCCAGCCTCTATACGTCCCATTGCTGGGCACAGGCCTCCTCTCAGAATGAGAGGACTTGGACCATAGTTTCCACGTGGGTCCAGTGTGGGTTAATACCATCCTGAATTTTTTCAAATTTTTCCACTCACTGGTTTAGATTTTAGAGGGGGGGGACGCTCGATTTTAATGAAAATTTGCACTTTAAAGTTGAATATTTCGCAAACAAATCACTGAATCGAAAAATCGTCGTATCAAACCCCTTATGTTTTTAAAAGACCTATCCAACGATACCCCACACTATAGAGTTAGATGAGAAAACAAAATCACCCCCACTTTACGTTTATGGGAGGTACCCTAAAAAAATTTTTTTTTAATTTTTCATTGTACCATTTTGTCGGCCTAGTTTACATATAATATATTCGTGCAAAATTACAGCATTCTAGCATTGATAGTCCCTAAGTAAAGCCGCGGACGGACAGACAGACAGACAGACATGGCGAAACTATAAGGGTTCCGTTTTTGCCATTTTTGCTCCGGAACCCTAAAAAGGTTTTTTATTTTCTTGCATATCACTAATGTAGTAGCCACCAAACTGCCCGCTTGATAACGGGGTCTATACTACTACAACTTACCAGATAGCTGAACTCTTTTTTCGAGTCTGAGTATGGCTATGTCGTTGTTATACGTTATGTTGTCGAAATAATAACCGTAGGCCTTGTCCGGGTGTAACATAATATTGTGCGTGCATTTGCCTTCCACGCAATCTCTCGGGAAAGTATCATAGTTATATTCACCCAGGTAGACTTTAATGCTGTAACAGAAACATAAGTTAATAACACAGACATGGAGATCTGAAATCCTTGCGGTAACGAAGAAATAGACAAAAAAACTAAAAGGAAAAAAATAAGTCTAGTGGGCTCTAGAACTCTGTTAAGTACCTAATTTAAAGTTCAACAGTCGGGACCCATTACTAAGAGTTTTTGAGCATCACAATTTAAATGGGTCCCGACTGTTGAACTTTAAATTAGCTACTTAACAGAGTTTTTTTGTTCCTTTTCGTTTTGGCAGTCGGGTTTTTTTGATTTATTTAATTTAATGTTTTATTTTACACTTTTTTGATATTTATGTGAAAATGGTAGATTAAAATTATTATAAACTATATATATTTAGAATGGGCTAATTATTAACTTTCATTTGATATCCATATTGTTACAATACAATTTTTTTTTCATTCCTCCGCCATATTTTTTTTTCGCATATTGAAATATTATATAGCCTATGTCACTCCGACAGTTATGACGAATCTAATGATACCTCATATGTTAAAATCCGTCTAGCTGTTTAGGCTGCAGCGAGCGATGTTTAAAAATAATAAAAACCGGCCAAGAGCGTGTCGTACACGCCCAGGATATAGGGTTCCGTAGCCATTACGAAAAAATCAAATAATATTTTGCTAAGGATTTCGTATTGTGTACTGAATCTTCCAAGTTTAGGTATATTTTATACCTGCTATTTACTCTTAAACTACTAATAATTCTCAAGCAAACTTAGCCGCTATAATTTTTCTTGTAAATTTGATATATTTACTACCATTCTGAATTTTTTCAACTTTTTCCACCCAACAGTTTAGATTTTAGAGGACGACGGTCGCTCGATTTCAATGAAAATTTGCACTTTGAAGTTTAATATTTCGCAAACAGCTCACTGAATAGAAAAATTGTCTTAGCAACCCCCAAATGGTTTTAAAATACCTATCTAGCGATACCCAATAATATAGGGTTAGTAGAGAAAAAAAAATCACCCCCACTTTACGTCTATGGGAGGTACCTTAAAAAAAGTTTTTTTACTTTCTTTTATTGTACCACTTTATCAGCGTGACTGATATGTATATTCATGTCAAATTACAGCTTTCTAGTACTAACGGTCTCTGAGCTTACCCGCGGACAGACAGACGGACAGACATGGCGAAACTATAAGGCTTCCTATTTGACTACGGAACCCTAAAAATGAAGTCTTCTTTTAGTAAAATAGATCTAGAATATTTAAGATACTTTCCCTCCATGTGGCATAGCCGTGGCATAACCTGTATAAAGAGCTGTGTCACTTACTCAGTTAATTTTTGGACTTCGAAGAAGCAATGAGCGGCGGAGAGGACGTGGCGGTCGCTGATGAGGGAACCACCGCACAGATACAAAGCTCCACGTTTATAGCTATTGATGCGAACTATCCAGGGATACTGGCCCACCACGGCTGGCGTTCCACCTGCAAACACAACACACAATTAATAAAATTGTCCTTTGCACTGTTTTGTAAGCTCCGAAGTAGATATGGGATTTATAGAAAATTCTTGCAAAATTAATTCACGAACGTTTTTAGGGTTCCGTACCCAAAGAGTGCCAACGGAACCCTATTACTGGGACTCCGCTGTCTGTCTGTCTGTCCGTCCGTCTGTCACAGGGCTTTATCTCTTAAGCCGTAAAAGTTAGACACTTTAAATATTCACAGATTATGTATTACTTATATAATAATATGTTACCTCCTACATATCCATCTGGGAGGATGTCAGATGATTGTTGCATTGTTCTAATATGCTTGGCGGCAACTGGAAGCACACAAAATAGTTATTTATGATACAAATGCAGAATGTGGGCATATCCCCCAATCCCGACGAGTGTCATTAACATACGAGGGTTTCAGGCCGACACGACACGACATCATTATTAAACTATGGGCTCCTGCTCTGGGGGAACTCATTCGATGTAATTAGGGCGTTTGTTAGACAAAAAAAGTGCATTCGTGCAATAGCACACATTTAAAAAAAAAAAACCCTACTGCCTTAAAAACTCAAATCGTAACCAGCTCAAAAAATGTTCGTAATGGGTCCCGACTGTTGAACCTTAAATGAGCTTCTTGATAGTTCTAGACCACTAGACTTATTTTCTTCTTTTAGTTTTTAAGGCAGTCGGGTTTTTTGATTTTTTAAATTTAATGTTTTTATTTTATACTTTTTTGGTATTTCTGTGAAATAGTAGATTAAAAGTATTATAACCCGTATATATTTAGAATGGGCTAATTATTAGCTTTCATTTGATTCCCATATTGTTACAATGTAAAAGATTTAATTTAAATTTTGTAATTTGTCATGTAACAAGTAAATTAAACTAATTTAAAATTATTACTAAAAGTAAAACAAACTAATATCTAAACTAGAACTAGAAAAAAAATGTAAAAGTATCTCCCGCGGCATGGACCCAATCTCGCTGTAGGTACATAGCAATTTTCGCAAAGCACAAAGCGTTGTGCGAGGAAGCTGCCAGCTCTTTGGTCCCCTGTGGTATATTCAAAAGCCGTTTGGATAATTGTTTAATGAATTTTTGCGTTGGGGCCCCACGGACCTAATGACTCAACCCCGAACGGGACAAAGTTGTATTCAGAGCCGAGAGCTTCGTATTTACTTTTGCATACAATTCAATTTGATATAAAGATAGTTCGAGACACTGTTAAGGACAAAAAATAGTTTATATCCCGAAAATTTTCATAATTCTCGTGTTCGTTAATAACGATAACGATAAATGAATTCTTTACAAACGGAGTCGCAGGCAACAGCTAGTATTACTATAATTGCGAATTTGAGTATGTTTGTTTTTACGCTTTCACTCTTGACATCCTGAGACGGACATAGGATTATTTTTATCCAGGAAATTTGCATTGTTCCCGAGGAAAAGATGATCGTCTTATTTTCAGATGAAGTGGATTCTCACTGTTCATTATTAGATGTCCATTGCTAAACAGCCCTCCCTCTCTCCCTTAGAACGCTACAATGACCAACCCCCACTCATCATAAATTAAAATATATCTAATAACTCACGTCTGAAATCGAGTTTAGCTCGATATGTTTCGGGCTAATCCGTAACCCTTCAGCTGGGACCAACGCGAATCGGCGGCTCGGGTTGTCGAGAACTCAATTTCAGACGTGTGTTATCCGATATATTATCATTAAAAACGCTAGAATTAACCGTTTTTAGGGTTCCGGAGCCAAAATGGCAAAAACGGAACCCTTGTAGTGTCGCCATGTCTGTCTGTCTGTCTGTATGTCTGTCTGTCTGTCTGTCTATCTGTCCGTCCGTCCGCGGCTTTGCTCAGGGACTATCAATGCTAGAAAGCTGTAATTTTGTAATATAAACTATGCCGACAAAATGGTACAATAAACGTAAAAGTGGGTGTGTTTTTTTTTCTCATCCAACCCTATATATAGTGTGGGGTATCGTTGGATTGGTCTTTTATAACCATTAGGGTGGTTTGTTTGCGATATATTCAACTTTAAAGTGCAAATTTTTATTAAAATCGAGCGTCCCCCCAAATCTAAACCGGTGGGTGGAAAAATTTGAAAAAAATCAGGATGGTAGTAAGTATATCAAACTTTCAAGGAAAACTATAACGGCTAAGTTTGCTTGAGAATTATTAGTAGTTTATGAGCAAATAGCAGCCTAAGGTATAAATATACCTAAACTTGGAAGATTTCGTATAAAATACGTAATGGCTACAGAACCCTATTTTGGGCGTGTCCGGCACGCTCTTGTTTTTATTTTTGTACTATTAAAATAAAAAATCCTGCATTTTTATTCTAAGGATTGCTTGATAAAGTAAAAAAAATACACTTTTATTTGGACAGCAGGAGCTCAAATGATAAGTGAAGCATTCAATATTTTACAGAACAAATAAAAATTGAAAAAACTCACCGCAAAAAATTGCGATTGCAATCGTGAATAGCACACTTTTACAGAAAGTCATAGTAACAATTATAGCAACTACTAAAATATCCACTTATTATTTTATCGAAGTCACTTGCTACGAGTATGTTCTGCGAATAGCAAAATAAGAGGAGTCTTGCGGGGTACTTATATGAACCATATCAAGGAAACTATGATAAAATAAACCAATTAAAGTGGAACGATAATAAGTCCGCTACAATTAATTAGGTTATTTTCCAGCGGAAGCAACCTCAAATTATTTTTGTGAGTTTGTTCTAGCTGATAGGTACCAGTTAAATTTACCGGGTAGCAACTGAACCACCTCGCTCTGACACAATTTGATATCGAACAAAATAAGTTTGTATTTAATAATATTTCCATTAAAAATAGGCCAAGTGGTAGTCTGGCTCGCTCACCGAGGATTTCGAAGAAATTTGTAGATTTGTCAATAGTTATTTATGATACAAGTGCGGAAAGTAGGCAATTCCCAACGAGTGGCGGAGAACTTGAAACACGAGCGAAGCGAGTGTTTTGAGCCGGCACGAGTTGGGAATTTCCTACTTTCGACACGTATATCATACAACGTTTTACAATGCATTAAGCGAGGAAAAAAATCGAGGCAGTGACTACATCATTTATTTGCCATACTCCTTTTACTACAGTAGCAGGCAGTAGATATAGATGCCGATATGCACGCCAAACCAAAATCGTTAACGTATACACTTTATTACACCAACTTTCATAACAATCATTGACTCAGAAGATTAGAACAGCTACAGCTACTAATGATAGGTAAAGGAGACTTTGTTTTAGTATCGTGATTTTTTATGATTAATTATTAGCCCTTTTTGCTTGACATTTTCCACACTTATATTGGCTAGTCCTTATCTCCTGCACGCTCCTATAATGCTAAATATCAGTGCAACCCGTGAATAAATCCGTGTAATAGTTAATTATCATCAAATATATGTATTATGTATCTAATCTACCAGCTGTTAACAAAAAGTTACCGTAAATCTGAGATTTTTTAGCTTTGGAACTGTAAATTAATCAAAATTGGTTCACTAATTCTAATAGATAAAAGCAAATAAATAAGAATAAGACATACCGGTAGATGTTATAATATCCATGTGTGTAGAAGTAGATTATTCTATCAATTTAAGATGTTTATTAACTTAGTTATGTTATGTTATTAACTTAGTCACGTATTTTGTTCAGCATTGAGTTTGTCACTGACAATAAATGTGCTTCGTGAAGGACGTAAGGCGGCGTAAAGTCAGATATAAATTCATCATTTAAACTCTTCATTTTAATTTACTCATCAAAAATTTATTCACCGGGCTGAACTTATGGACATTACTTTGGCGGGGTTTCATGACAGGCGCGAACGGGTAACCATGATTGGTTCGTGCTACGTCGTGCGCGCGCACTGGAAGCTCATTGGTTAACTTTCGAGTGCGCGCGCTTGACGTCGCATGGTCCGAATTGGACTCAAGAATTTATTTCCTTTTTTTTCATAACTTTAAACGGAATTAAAATAAGAGTTTACATGAAGAAAAAAAAATTACCGTTCTCTTTTCTGTCGCGATTAATCTGTATTATCTTATCAGTAAATATTCAGTTGGTTGCATCAAACGTTTTTTTATTTGTTCAAAGCCTAACTCTGCCGTCCTAACGAAGAAGGCGGCAAAGTGACAAAAGTAACTTTCGAGAAAAACGGCAAAAACTTTTCAAAATTTTAAAACACCTGTATCTTAGGCATAAATTGACTCACAAAATTTTGATTACATTAAAATTTAGATAAAAAAATCACGTTTTTTATGTATATATTTTCATTATACAAAAATTATAATAGTATTAATTGTGGAGGCTTTTATGTTATAGCTTAGGATTTGTGAATATTATTCGACGAAGAATACTAAGTTAAAAGGCCGTTAGCAGTACCCTAGCGACTTTTAAGCTTAGTATTCTACATAACTTTTAAAGTATTGTTATTTTAAATGAAAGTTATGTGCGATTAATACACTAGAAGGTCGTTACTACAGATAGCCGCGGTATTGTCTATTATTGCTAGTAGAAGATGCTCGTTGCGTTGTAAATAAAAATGAAGTTAAAGCACCTTAACCGTTTTAAAGCTTAGATATTTTTTTAACTTTTTAATCAAAATTATTAAGCAACAGAAATATTTACTTTCAATACATTAAAAAGCCGTAATATGTGAGTCACTCTGTAGATAACGGCATTTTAGGTTATGATGGGACTACGATTATTAAGTGTTATGCTGTTTGAGAAGAGGTAATGACAAAAAATTAAAAGGCATACTATACTGGGTGGTTCGGGGTCATGAGCAGGACTGAAAGGGGTGATGGGGAGATTCACACTGAGCAACTTTTACTATGGGACCAGCCCCGAAATCACGAAAAAAAAAACCATCTAATTAAGAGATAATTGATCTCTTACTATCCGAAATGTATGGAATAGCTGATTTTTTTCACGATTTCGTGGCTGATCCCATAGTAAAAGTTGCTCAGTGTGAATCTCCCCATCACCCCTTTCACTCCTGCTCATGACCCCGGAACCATCATCTGTATAAAAAAAACAACGATTTATTCTTCAAAACATAAAAACTTCTAAATTGGTACTATCAATTAACACATTATTATTGAACTGTGTTCATTATTTACTTCTATAAAGTTTGAAATGAGAAATATACTCATAAAAGGGTGAATTTTCAGAGCAACTTTTTGGCTCTCCCAGGTCAATTAAAAATAAACTTCGTAATAAAATAATACCACACAATTTTATATATGTTATATACAATACAATAGAGGAGGTTTAACATAATAAAACATTGTTGACTTCAATTAAAGCAGCATTAAAAATATCACAAACTTAGAAACACTAACTGCAGTAAGTCTGTGAGGCCTGTCCCACACGCGGTTTTGTTGAATCAATTGACCATAACTTTGTGTCTTGGAGTCATTTTCCTACTAAACTTACATCAAAATGAAGTTAATTAAATAATGCATTCTATTTTTACTTTTTCATACTAAATACATTTTTATTGAAAAATAGGTTGACCATTTTGTAATTGTCCCACGTCCAGCTACCAATATCACTTTGCGCAAATACTTGCCAATATCGTAATGGTTAGAAATCATAACACTATGTTCGCATTTTTATGGAAAAGTACATTAATTGTGTTTTAGTTATGACGCAGAGTGAACCTCCACCTAGCGAATTTTGTGTGCCTATCACTACAAGTCTTTCGCGCGATGTGTTTTGGTCATCTGAACAGTAATTTCCGTGGATACCTGTTGTGCGGTATACAATTATTTTAATTGAATGTGTCTATTTTTGTTTATTAGTTGACTTGGGTCTTATTTCACCAAAATATTTCGCTGTCGTAATCTTCGGTGCCGTAATCCCGGTGGCATTTTTGTTCACCATCTTTATGATTAAATCTAACGGTAGTTTCATGTAAAATTATGCTCATTACTAGCACAAAAGCATGCTATTAATAAGAAATTACTATCTACTAGTATCACTACTAGCACTAGCGTGTATGTTTATGACATGCTTAAAGTAGGCATGCTTTTTAGTGGCATGCTGGCTATATGGATCACTCTGCCATCTTTGAGCGTACTACGTGAGGCGGGGGTTGGAAGGACGAATGATAATAATAAGTATGAACACGTCTGCTAATGAGCATGCTAGTATATGTCTGTCGTTTACAGTAGGTGCAAGAACGACTTCGCAAATTACGAATTTTGAAAGGTCAAGCGAACCGATTTCGCATTGATTTATTTTGATCAAACCTACATTCAATTATTGATAATTAAGAATAACTTTAATCAATAATTAAAAACTTTAATTCTTTACTTTATTAATATATCTATACACATGATATGTACATGTATATAAAATAAATTATAGTTACGTACATAAATCATAGTAATAGTTCGTAATTTCAAACTTATTTCCTATGTTATTCATAAAAACGTAATTTCGCTGTCAATATCGTAATTTCAGTGGCGATTTTTTTTTCAATATCGCATAACTACTTAGTTATTGAATTTAAATAGGTGCCTCTTGTATCATTGAAATCCTAATCCAAAAGAGTATCTCAACGAGTGATTATTTTCACAAAATTAAAAAAAATTGCCTGCCGAAATTACGTAAAAAAATGATTTCAAAAATTCACCCAAAAGTCAAAACCTCAATTTTACTTAAATCTAGGTACAAAACTACTTAGGTAACATTATTGACGTTAACCAAAAAACTACGTAAGATTTTTTTAATATATATTAAAATTAAGCATTTTAATATTATTTAACATTGACAAAAATCTAGCCGCTTTTTAACTTATTATTGCTATTTAACCGCTTCAAAAATATTATTGAACAAAAATCAACTCTATGTCACTGAAGTAAAAAGGCGGTCACCGCTTTCCTGACACCTAAATGTATTACGTAATGTATTTAAGTGTTATAGGCAAAAAGGCGGCTAAGGTCCCATAACGTAATTATAGAGTATAATTTAAAGAATACTGCTTTTAAGACTATAAACAAGTATTTAACTTCAGCAATGACAATTCGTTAAAACCTCGTTAAACGAACTTAGCCGCTTTTTAAAGTATGAATAGTCGATAAGCGCTTTTTAGCTTAGAAAAGTGTTATATTTTAAGCATGATATAAAGCAGCTAATGAGACATAACGTCTTTTTAGCTTATTTAATACCAATCATGGCTTTTTAGATTATAAAACCCAACAAAAAACCAAAATACGTGTCGTTTAACTGCTGTGTATCTCGAGAACTAACTGTCATAGAAAAAAAAAGTCAATACCGTTCGACGCAGATTTTTTTCTGAGTATGCATGTATCAAAAAGTTAAAAAGCCGCTAAAGTCACTTTGCCGCCTTCTTCGTTAGGACGGCAGAACTATAACGACTCTTTAGACTTATTTTTTTAACAAATAGTTTGGACATAATTCGGCAATTTAAAAAGTTACTTTACCGCACAAGTGCGGTAACTAAAATCCATACAACTTTACTGCACACTTGTGGATGCGTGCAGGAATCACTAATTTTCTATGGATATGTTGACCCACGTCAAGAGGCACTTTCCGAGCACGTGCATTGTAATAGTTATTTAGACTTATTTTTTTAACAATAGTTTGGACATAATTTGGCAATTTAAAAAGTTACTTTACCGCACAAGTGCGGTA